>NW_010552551.1:0-29267 GCF_000687285.1 Phaethon lepturus
CTGGGCAGGGTCCCCCGGGACCAGCGGTGCCTGGTGCTCGGGTTTTGATTGGCATCTTTCACAATGTGCTTTAACCTAAGTCTCTTGAAATGTTCTAATCAGAAGAAATCTAGTTAATGCAAAAACACACACTAAAAAAAAAAAAAATCATTTTTTTGCACTTGTGCAACACTTTTTTTTTTTTAATGTGGCTTTTAGAAAAAAAACCCAACACTTTGAAAAATGACTTGAAGTAGGTGGCCTCTACTTTTTTAATTTAGTCTGCTTGTGTGCTGAGAAGAGGATGAGTTTTCATTACATATACACTTTACTTCTCCTGCCTGGTCCATAAGATGCTGGGAAGGGTGCTGCTCAGTAAGTCAGCTGGCGTTCGCTCCTCACTGCTGTTGGAGATCTGGGGACTCCAAGTGCATACCAACACAGGTACAACTTGGGTCAGGTCAGACAGAAGCTTTATTAAATGTGGTCATGGCAAGAGACCACTCAGCATAGAATAATGGCATCACATAATGGTTTGGGTCAGAACGAACCATCAAAGATCGTCTTGTCCAACCCCACTGCCATGGGCAAGGACATCTTTCACTCAATCAGGTTGCTCAAAGCCCCATCCAACCTGACCTTGGGAAATTTTAGGGCAGAAACTTCAGTGTACACGAACCTCTCTGCAATCCAAATTACTTGCTTTTCACAAATCCTATTTTTTGGTCGTTTAAGAAAAAAAAGCTCTTCCCTTTTCAACTGCGGCACTGTGGTGGCACCATTTCTAATCTCAAATCTCCAATGTTGACCTTTGGAAATTCCACTTAATGCGTTGCTTTGAGTGGTGCAGGGAGCCTGCGTCTGCAGGGTGAAGCCCAGCAGTTGCAAGGATCACTCTCAGAAGAAGGGATGTCCCAGCTCCACATGGACCATCACAGGCTGGGGGGAAGTGCTGGGTTATGCAAGAAATCTGAGTGATTATGAACATAATGATAATTATGTGGTGATAACTTAATATCTAGAGAAATACACAGGTAAAACCGCAGCCAAGATAGATAAGTAATATTTATGCATTATATTTCCCATTAGCAGAAATTCAACCACTGAAACTTTCCCTATCATTGTTACGTTGTAAAAAGACACATCCTGAGATCCTATTAGCTAATAGGAGGGGAGAAAAGAATTAGTCACGAAGGCACGTAAGGTAACATTGTAGGGAAGTCTGTTCGGCATCCTGATAGCAAGGAAAGAGCACACCAGCAATGGAAAGGAACTTTTTTAATCATTTCCTGAAGAAAAAGCAGAGACCTGAGACCGTTTAAATCAGTGAAAGGGAGGACTTCTGTGCTTCATGTCATCAGTAACTCATGGAAAGCGGTTATGAATGGGGCCTGTGGCTCTTGAGCACAATTCTGAGAATATTCCTAATACAGCAGGAAAAGGGAATGCACTGAGGGCAAGAGAATGTGAGATACCCAGCGAAGGAATGAAAAAGCAGCATAAAAACCAAGTGTTATGCAGCTGAACCATATCCCAATCAGATTATTGCAAGCTCTAGCGAGGATGGAGGTAAGAGCTGAGTGAGCAGGTAATTATCAGACCTAATCACCCAGCACATCCTGAGCACAGTCAGCAAAAGCAGGGTTTTTCCCTTGTTTTCTTATTTCCATCAGACCTGATGCTCCAAAATGGTAGTTCTAATTATATTACAATACTTATAATTTAAGTGTACCGTGAAAACCACACAGCCAGCAAATTGGCTTGGGCACGGTAAATGGGACACCTATGAAGCTTCTTCGGTACACAAACTTGCCCTCTCCTTGCTCGCTCTTTTCACTTTCTTAAAAGTCTAGATCATCCCAGTGCAATAGACCGCGTAAAATTTAGTGTGCAGCTATCTTAATCTAAAAAATCATTGGTTTTGAAACATATCTATGAGACAGTTAAAGGAGTAATAGAATTAACCCAAGTTTACGGGCAGAGAAACTGAGACACGTAGGTAGTTATTCACAAGACTGCAGAATAAACATGCAAAAGGCAAGAGCTGAAGTCCAGCTTGGCCTTGCCTTGACTTCTCAGCAAGGAAGCGTCGTTTCAAATCACTGCTGTTTCATTGGCATTTCTTATTCTTTCACACAAAGCCTTTGCCTTTCCAAGAGGCAGAGACACAAGGGCAGAAATGAGTGGGTCAGGGCTGGGGCTCCTCAGGGACCTCCATCCCACGTGACCCACTGGGATCACAGGATCACAGAATCATTAAGGTTGGAAAAGATCATCAAGTCCAACCATCAACCCAACACCACCATGCCCACTAAACCATGTCCCAAAGTGCCACGTCTACATGTTTTTTGAACACCTCCAGGGATGGTGATTCACCCACTTCCCTGGGCAGCCTGTGCCAATGCTTGACCACTCTCTCAGTAAAGAAATTTTTCCTAATATCCAATCTAAACCTCCCCTGGCACAACTGGAAGCTGTTTCCTCTCCTCATATTGCTGGTTACTTGGGAGAAGACACCAACACCCACCTCACCACAACCCCCTTTCAGGTAGTTGTAGAGAGCGATAAGGTCTCCCCTCAGCCTCCTCCAGACTGAACAACCCCAGTTCCCTCAGTTGCTCCTCATAAGACTTGTGCTCCAGACCCCTCACCAGCTTCGTTGCCCTTCTCTGGACACGCTCCAGCACCTCAGCGTCCTTCTTGTAGTGAGGGGCCCAACACTGAACACAGGATTCAAGCTGCGGCCTCACCAGTGCCCAGTACAGGGGCACAATCACTTCCCTCCTCCTCTGGCCACACTAGTGCTGATACAGGCCAGGACGCTGTTGGCCGCCTTGGCCACCTGGGCACACAGCAGCACCCCCAGGTCCTTTTCCACCAGGCAACTTTCCAGCCGCTCCTCCCCAAGCCTGTAGCGTTGCACGGGGTTGTTGTGACCCAGGTGCAGGACCCGGCACTTGGCCTTGTCAAACCTCATGCAACTGACCTCAGACCCCATCCTGTCCCTCTTCCCCAGCGCAGCTCTCCAGGCAAAGCTTTTGCCTTTCTGCCTTAATTCCCCCCACCTTTAAGTCTCTCCCTAAACATCTTCCCTGTCTCCCATTTCCAGTGACCCTCCTTTTGGGGTGCCTGTGGGAGGTGCCAGGTGCTCCCCCCAGCCTGGCTGGTGTTTCTGGCCACCGCCGCAGCTGCTCTGTCTCCTCCCATGGGAGGGGAATTTGTTTTCCCTTTAAAGCAGGAGCTCCTGGTGTGCCCCGGGGTGCTTTATGACACATTAGCATGCACATGTGATTAAATCCCTCTTGGTATTAAGAGCATCACTATCTCCTCAGCTTGAGAGTAACAACGGGGCCGTTCAGCCTCCCCGAACCACTCATGCAATGTCGCTAATACCAAAAGGCATTTTGCCACTCGGTGGCATCTAACATGTATCTGTACCTAAATGTTCAAATCTGAGGGGTTTTGCTTTATTGTCGTCCTCTAACCGCAGCGGTCCCTCTCGTCTCGGGGCTGGTGCCGTCAGCTAATGCTGGTGAATGATGATGCAGTTCTCCGGGGTGGTGGAAATACTTGACTTGGCCTCCATGCTCTCCCAAGACACGCATTAAACAGCAGTGTCGTGTCTTATCGCCCAACTGTTAAACCTCTTCATAAAGGGACCTTCCCCAGCACCTATTGATTGTAGCCAGGGTTTCACACAAATTCAGGCTTATTTGGCTGCTCTCTGATGGTCTGTTGCCTACAGCTCTGCTCCAGGTTCTCCCAAGGCGCTTTTGAACACTTACCGTCACTTGGGTTGGCCGTAGCTTCAATCATTGAGCCCCATGGGCTGCCGCCTCACCCGAAGGGCCATGTTCCCCCCATGCTCTTCCCCAAAACTGCCTCTGGGTGAGGGGGGATGCTGAGCAGGGGCTGGCCCTGCAAAGCCAGGGAGGTTCCCTGCAACCAGGAATTTAAATCAGCGCTAAGATTTGATTGATTGAGGTAGTTATTAATTATTACTGGTGACATGTTTGGAGATAGAGGTAGGCCCTGCACACACTAAGAGTGAGGGACGCGTCTGGAGCAGCTGTGACAGAAATAGGATGCCAGTGGTTTTGGCACCATCAGCCCCAACATGCAGAGGGAGAGCAGGAGGACCCCAGACTGAGGAAGCACAGCTCCAAACCCGCTCTCCAGCCCAAATTCAGCTACCACCAGGCTTCAACCACAGCTGAGCCAACAGCAGGCAGAGAGCACCCAGGTCCGGGTGGGGGGTCTGTGGGTTTGACCCACCCTCCAGGATGCTGACAGAGGCCAGGTGAAGAGCCAGCCCAGAGCCAGGAGCACAAGCCAAGCCCTACCCCCACGTCTGAAGGGCAGCATGCTCTAAGGCTCCCTATTAGGCATTTAAACAAAAGGAATTTTAAGCTTTTTTCTTTTTTTCTTTTTAATGCCAGCATTTGAATGTGGGGGGATGGAAATTTTAGCATGAAGCCACATGCTGAAGGTCATGGAAAGGCAAGGCAGACATTGTCTTCAGAAAATATTAAAAGGAAAACCAACCCTGCTGTGTCAGAGCACAAAAATGAATACTTCTTTTGATTGGAAAGAAAGTTTCTCCATGCCCGGTTGCGGTGCAGCGTTGCACAACGGAGACTGCTGCGGCTGGGAGCAAGGAGAATTAATTACTTTGCTTTTTGAAGCATGGGCTGCTCTGCTGCGCCAGCTTCAAGAACGATAAGCGCTCACCCGAAGAGCAGGGTTTTGTCCTGCAGCACGGGAGTTTTGCCTGCCTAAACCACAGGAGGCTGCTGAGGTTTTGGTTTGTTTTCTTCATACTTGGCCTCCGCTTGAACCTGGGCTGCACCGCTCTCTTTTTGGACTCACAGACACCAGTTTTGTGCCGTCTGAGGGAACGACCCTGGACGGAACGTCAGCGTTGGCCACGAAGCGCCGCAGTGCAACTGCATTAAGCACCGTCCCAGAGGGCCGGCTGCCGTCACCGCGGCACGTTACAGCTCCGCCGCACAGACGGGGTTTTGCCCGTTTTGCAAATTTATCTCCGAACCACCTCCTCCCTGCGGACTTTGCTCCCGAGGGCATTTCAGCAGCTAGACAAAGACGAAGCACACCTCTCCCCGAGCGAGCAGGCAGTGGGTGATGGCACTGAAGGATGTTTTTGGTGCTTTGGCCTCAGCTGGGCAGCAGCGAGTGGTGCCGCAGAACGGGCTTATTGATTATGTGTTTGATTTATGTTTTGTATGGTCTGAGTTGTTTTCTTGAGTTTCTTACCCCCCTTATTCATTTAGAAGGAGATTTTTTTCATACAAGTGCCTTGGGAACTGAAGTCAAACAGGTTGCTGAAGCTTTCCTCCTCTGCTCACAAATAACTTCCAGGTGGCCCTTGGCAGGAAAGAAATGGTTTTGCTCAGTGAAAACACTACCCACCTGTGCTGGTTTTGGCTGGGATAGAGTTAATTTTCTTCATAGTAGTTGGTATGGGGCTGTCTTTTGGATTTGTGCTGGAAACGGTGTTGATAACACGGGGATGTTTTCGTTATTGCTGAGCAGGGCTTACACAGAGTCGAGGCCTTTTCTGCTCCTCACCCCACCCCACCAGCGAGGAGGCTGGGGGTGCACAAGAATTTGGGAGGGGACACAGCTGGGACAGCTGACCCCAACTGACCAAAGGGATATTGCATACTGTATGACGTCATGCTCAGCATATAAAACTGGGGGAAGAAGGAGAAAGGGGGGGAGGGTTGGAGTGATGGCATTTGTCTTCCCAAGAAACCGTTACACGAGATGGAGCCCTGCTTCCCTGGAGATGGCTGAGCACCTGCCTGCCCATGGGGAGCAGTGAATGAATTCCTTGTTTTGCTTGGCTTGTGTGCGCGGCTTTTGCTTTCCCTATTAAACTGTCTTTATCTCAACCCCGAGTTTTCTCACTTGTACTCCCGATTCTCTCCCCCGTCCAACCGGGGGGAGCGAGCGAGCGGCTGCGTGGGGCTCGGTTGCTGCCTGGGGTAAACCACACCACCACCAACTCAGGATAGCGGCAGACGCTGCCACACTGACCTTCAACAAGCAAAAATCACACAGTGTTTAAATTCTCACCGTAGTGTTGACACCCCTTCTAAAAAAGACCGATTCCCACCTCTCCCAGAGCCACCGTTTGCGGCCATCTGCAGCCTCAGCCTGCCAGAGTCATGACTCCTGGCTCTCCTCCTAATCCTGACTTTTTGGCAAAAGCTGCTGATTTACCTAAATAGTTGCAAAAGAACTGAAGGACACAGGCATGGGGCAGCTTTTACATGAACAGCTCCTGCTGGCTTGTTAACAGACTCTTTCAGCAGTACTCAGCGAAACTCGTCCCAGTTCTCTGATGGTACAGCCAAAATCAATGCCTCCTCAGCATCCTGCACACCGAAATTCCCAATTCATTGTCACAACACTTTTTTTTTTTAAATGTAACAAGCATAAGACTAAATATAAGAGCTACTGAGAGCTTAGCAGGCTCTTACTTGACAAGAACTAGAACCGCCCTGTTGCCCATGCCTTGCATAACTGCTTTTAATTTGCTACTCCTGAACCCCAGCCACCACTACCTAAGCAAGCCAAGAAACAAACTCATGGACAAGAAAGATCAGCACTTCTTTGGAATGATGCTCTTCCTGAATTATCATGTGCAGATAGCTATTTCTTAACTGACACGCTTGTTCAGCACTAGATCAATGCTTCACATATGACCCAAACTACTAGTTTCTTAAAACCACTACCATTCAGGTCAGAAGACAGATGTACAAGGGTAGAGAATTAAAAAAAAATTTGCCCACATCCTATCTGTTGCAGCTGCTGTTCAGAAAGAGGGCTCGCAGATCCAGGGCACCAATATACTGCTTTCTTCCGTCCTTCTCCTCTCCCGCCTCCGTGTTCACCAGCTCTTTACTGGGCGACAGTACCAGTCAGTGGCTGTTCTCTGCCAAACACGTAGCAAAGCTGAAGCCTGACACACAGTGGCATAGTCAGAAATAAAATAAAAGCAAGTCCACAGAATTGCCCTCATTTGGGCAACATACTGTTTACCATCCCCTCTGTGCCCAGCAAGGAACATCCAAGATTAAGTAAGCTTACCTTTTAGCATTTACTTTAACACAGCTTGCAGTTTTAAGATACTCCTCTTAAATGGGAAAAGATTAAAGCTTCATAGACCGGATAGCGAGTGAATTGGGAGCGCTGGCCCTACTGATTTGGCCCACAGATTGATTTAGCTTGGGTCAGAAAACTAGCAAGGTACGTATCCAGCGTGAGCCATCTTGGCAGTGGCAACAGCGCGGAGTTAAGGATCAGCAAACACGAAGGAGAGGCCATGTACAGCCCTGCCCCTCGCTCCGGCCGGAGGGGGACCGCAGCCCTGCCCCGCTGCTCCAGCCCTGGCTCCTCCAGGGCACGGTGCTCCTGGAATGTTTGAATGTTTCCAGGGATGGGACATCTACCACCTCTCTAGATCTCCTCCCGCGCTCCTCCGCTGCCCCTCAGTTCCACCGAAGCCCGCCGAGAGAGACAGCAGGAACAAACCCATCTCTACACATTAAAAAACAAATCAAACCCATATGAATGGGACTGAATTCCCTCTGGCCTTTGAGCTATGGAGGCATCACGACAAAATTCCTCTTAGACAGCCTTCCCCGGGGTCAGGGTGCTGCCTTCACGGTCACAGAGGTGCAGTCACTTTCCTGCTACTCTTTTCCCTAGATTCATCCTGCTCTCCCTCCCTCCTTCAGTAACATGCCCACGCATCCTCTTCGGGGTGGTTTTTGCTTTGAACAATGCAGCCAGGGGTCATGATTAATCACACGGTTTTCCATACTCCACTTCCTTGCTCATTGTCCCGTACCACTTGTTGAGAACCTTATCTTTATTAGCTGGTCTTATCAGGACTTGATTACACGTTAACAGAACCTCTCCTTACTCAGCAGGATTTCTTCAGGATTGCATTGCTTTCGGCTTCAGAGAGCAGCTCTGTGGAGCGAGCCACTCCACTGGAGCCAGCCTCGGAAGTTATTGATCTAATTTAAGATGCATGAGGGGGACACAGAAAGCCGTAGGATGACTTTGAGGAACTGGCAAGAGCAGATTTAGAGCACAAAGCATTTCTATAGGGGAGCGAACGCATTAGCTGACATTGTTTGTATTGGCATTAAGTTATACACTAATTATTTGGTCCCCATGAGCTGTGCTCTAATAGCAGTTAGAGCTCTCTGAGATCCTTCAGCACAGGGATTGCATCCGGCTAAAACGTTCCCCTACCCACTTAACTACTCAACCAAACATTACAGCTGTAGGGCCTATTATTATCTGTCTGCTTTCAAGAAATTAGACTGATGCAGTTCTTAGAGATCTACTAGACCTTCAAGTGCAATATCACCACATCATGTACACCTCTGATAGAGAGCTTTTCCCCTTCAATACTACTATCATCTTGCCCAGGAAGGTTAAATCGCATCAACTTGTATCAATTGCTCTTGCTTTTTCTTCTGAAGAAATGTATTATATGAAAGAATCTGTTTTTTGAGAAGGACAAAGTAGGTGGTGCAAGAGAGGTGGAAAACGCATTGTCAGAGATGAGAAAAGCTGCTGCTTAATGGGTGGCTCTGTGAACCCCAAAAGTCCATCTCTTGTGAAGGCAATTGTCCATCCAAGGACTCCACAGCCTGCTGAGAACCCCCAGTGCCAGAGAGTCCAGCAGCAGGTAGAGCTCACGGTTCGGTTAATGAGAGATACCTCTCCTTGGGAAGAGTGGTATGGCTGCAACAGCATGCCATTGCCATGGCCCTTCACACCCCCATCTGCTCCCAAAATAGCCTACATGGGTCTTCATGGGGTGGCTCTGAGGAACAGAAATGAGGAGGAGGTTTGGAAAATTCATTAGACACTCAGTTAACACAGCTGGGGGGAAAAAAAAAGGTAAGACTGAAAGCACAAAAGCTCTTCTTCTGAAACAGCAGCAGCAGGCTCCAAAGAGCACGTATGGCATTTGAGGGCAATTACTCTGAGTTTAACTAATTACATTCATCAGACCATCTGAGAGAACAAGTAGCTGATATCTGGAAAATAGAGATGGATGTAAGCAAGGGCAGAGGTATTAAACTGGTTATGTCCTACCGGGGAGGGAAAACAAAAAAAAAACCACACTAAGGAGATTGGTAATTTACTACCTGCATGACAGCCAACAGAGGAGACAAGAAAAGATTATAAATTGCTATAAAACCAATATTGCTGCTTGGCACATGATTTTAAGTATCAAGACTCAACTTCTGAAAATGCTTCAGAGTTCTTTATGTACGATGTCACGGTGGGCAATGAATGAAGAGTCCCTGTTACAGCCTGCTCGGGCTTTCTAAATCGATGAAGATTTACATTTTGCAGGTACCTCAGACAATTCCTGTAAGTAAGTCTTTCCTGCTTCTGCAGAACGCAGGCTCAGAGCAAGCAGAGGGAGCAGACGCAGGTACGATGCAGTAGAGCTGAGAATATCCCTGCCCTTCCTCCTGTGCTATACCGAAATATTCAATTTGGACCTAAATCTTTGAGCGCAGTTTCAGATCAAAAAGGGCGAAGGGAGATTTGAATTACGGCCGTAACTAAAATATACAGGAAAACTAAAAATCAGATGGCAACTAGCCCAATGAGAGCAGCAGCCGTGCCAGAAAGCTTTCAACCAGGAATGCAGAAACTCTCTGCCCAGAAGCTATAGGTTCTTAAACCTCCCCAGGTGCTCCCTCCTCACAGAGCAAAGGAGATAAAAACCTGTTGACAATGATCCAAGTTAGGCCTTTTTCCAACATGCAACTCCTGTCTCAGGAAAGAGTCACAAATATTATTTTGTTGTTGTTTATTGCAATGACAAGCCACCACCACAACACTTCTGGAAACAAAGGCTGCAGAAGTGTTTTGCCCCAATCAAAATAGTAGGCTCCGATTTCAGCTTATAAGGTTGATTTGAGCTCTGTAAGCAAACAGAAAACCCATCGTATCTTCTCACCTAACTGAAAAGTCATTTTAGAAATAAAAACTTGAAGCATTTCATCCTCATCAGTATCATCCAAACGAAATATTCTCACATCGCGAAATCTCCCTCCACCACACACGCAGTTTCTTTGTGACACTATTCCAGCTGCAAGCGCACACAAGTCTGCTCTCCAGCTAGGAGCCTTCCCTTCGCACACACCAAGGTTTTGCTCCTTTATTTTCATATGAGGAGCTACCTTGACCTCTACAGCCTTCAGGAACAGCAGTTTACATCCCGAGACTTCCCTGAAACTACCTGGGAAAGGCTGTACCCCAGAGGTGCCAAACCAGGGCCGCCCCAAAACAATCCTGCCACATCTTCATCCTCGTCTGTCCTACAACCTTCTGGATTGTGCAACCCCACCAGCTCAACACTTTCCAACTAAGGAAAGTCAGATAAAGCAAGTTGACTGTCAGGTCACACCTGACACTCCTCCCCCCGATCTCGGTTCCCACAACTTATTTTTTGGTGTGTGTTTAAGTGCGCTGGTCTCTCTAGGGAGCTGCTGCCCCAGCTATGTGCACCTTGGACTACTGAAGCCAAACCAGACGTTGACACAGCTAGAGAGGAGCACATCCACCCCTGTGAACAAGTGAAGACTGCGCTTAGGTTTGAATATTGCTAAAACAGAGCTTTAGAGTAGAAAAAAGGTAAATATTGTTGTACGGCATGATCCAGAGCATTTCTAATTTCAGCAAAAGTTTAAACTTCGTGCTCTGCTGCTTGTAGATCCTGACCAGGACCTTCTAACAATATCAGTCCCTGCAAGATTCAATCTGCTTTCTTAATTTACGCAAGGGCTGAAAGAAAATAAAAGCTCTTTATTCCATCAGTTGCATAAAGCTTCGGGGTGTTCAAGCTTCTTGGTGCTGCCCCAGAATCTTGGCTGTACTTTTTCAACATTAATTGGGTTTTCATCTTAAATTACTTACCTTGGGGAAGAAAGGTGGGACAGGACAAGACTTTCTTACTCGCTTATACATTAAAAAAACCCAAACCCTCTAGCATCCGGGCTTTTGAATCAGCTTGTAAGAAAATTAATCTGTACATAAAAGCTCCTAAGTGAAAATACTGGAACATTAACATCAGTTACAGTTGGCTCCTTAGCCTGAGCCCCTAAAATAAACACGGCCAATGCCCAAAGCACACACCGTGCCATTTGCTTTTTTGCAATTGCTGAAATTTGTAACAGCAACAAGCACAGGCCGTTCAAAGTCAACAAACAACCGCTTAAAAAGACAGGTAAAGCAGCATTACAGGCACGTGCTCAAGGCTTCCCACTAGTGAAAGGTTTATCATCTGCTGAGTCCAGCCGTGGGTACAAATACTAAATAGTGTCTCACCTTGCCCCTCCACCCGCTGTGGGGTAAAGGATTCGGTAGGTGAGGACAGAGACAAGCAGTGCTTTTCTTTGCAGCCTGAACGGAGACCCCCGCTTCCCGAGCCCAAATTGGGTAAAGCAGCACTCTGAAAAACATTCTTTGATCAGACAACAAATATAAGATGAGAAGCACACAGTCCCGCTGGACGGGGAGGGACGGGCAAGAGGAAGACCCCTTAGTCTTATTCCCTCTTGTGACTGTGAATAAACTTTGTACCCGACTGCCCGCTACAGTTTTTACAGCACTAACACTGGGCAGTGCCAGTTGAGTAAGTCTTAATGAAGACAAAGTGCTACCAAAAGCCCTTCCAGTTGGGGTAGGTGAGGGGTGTTTTGATTTTAAAACAGGCTGAGGGGTCTGTTAAGGTTAACTACGGCTAACCAATACACTAACTTTAAAGCAAAGGGAAACATCACTGCAAAGAAACCTTCTACATTTAACTAGCTACCGCAAGGCGACCCGAACTCGGTAGTGTGAAGAGATTTACCCGGCAGCTTGGCAAGCCCAAGGGTTGGTGCAGGCGAGCATCCCCACACCTCCGGTTACAGCGACAAGTCAGTGAAACCATTAATCCAGGGATCCACCCGCTGTCCTTTAATCCATGGCCAGCCCAGGGACTAAATATACACACTCCTTTTAAGAAATAAATGTAAATACTCAGATGCGAGAAGGCGGCTTGTGGTGGGTTTGATTTTCAACGCTGCCTCCAGTTGCTGAGATCTTCATCATGGGAGACTTACGGCTAATTAGTGGTCCAGAGAAACTTGGCCATAAGCGCTGATCTGGCTTTTTGCAAGGGCTTTGTCCTTTGGGGGGTGTGGGGGAAGAAAATAAAAAACCCAAACCACCTCCAGGCACCAGAATTAAGGTTCCATCATCACTCTTCCCCTCCCCCCAACATCAACAAGATTCTGCAGAGGCCTTGGCAGCATCCCACAGTTACAGCTCCTTTTATGCAACTTTTGCTCTCAAGTGTTGTAATCACTCCTCCTAGATCATGTTCCAGATGATAAAAGGGTAAGCCACTTCTGCGAACAGAACTCCTTTCATCACCAAAAAAAGTGCGCTTGAAAAATACAAGCAGCTGAAGTCTTTTCATCTTTTCAATCCTAGAAAACAGCACATCATCACCTTTTAGATGTAAGTACTTCTGCTTAATATGTACATATTATGTATTTAACTTAATAAAATCATGACAATATACTCAATTCTGAATTTCAAGTCACACTGTTACTATCATCCAAGGCAAAACAAGAGTCTAGGGACACACGAAACAAGAAAAGCCATTTACTACTGCAGGCAATGGCAATGCTAAGAACATCTTCACCAAAATCAGTGCTCTGCCATACTACGGCAAGTACAGATTGATCCATCATCCTAAGCCTAGCACAGAACAAGGAAGAATATGAATCCTCTTCAGTTTATGGATGCAGAACAGGATTACAAAGCCATTAGGTGACTTGTAATATCAGAAGCTTCAGAACGTAAATTAGTATGTCTCTCCCTCCAGCTCACTACCTTAACCATCAAGGCAAAGCGGTCTTCCTCCCTGATAAGGTACACAGTGATATATAAACACAGAAAGAATCTTACGTGCAAACAATATGCTATTCTGAAAAGTAAAGCCTCTCAGTTTTCCTAACGCGACAATTAGATGACAAAATGAAACAACAGGTCCAGTTTCTCATTAAGTCACTGGCAACGCCACACCGAGTTGTGTTGAGAGAGGAGTTGTTGCCAAGGCAAAGTTAGAAGAATGAAAGATGAAGCATTTTAGAAGCATTTGATTTCATATTCCTGGCTGTTCTGCTGACTGTTCATGCAGCTGGAGCAAAATCGAAAGGCACACGCTTGCCACACTGTTCTGTCTGGTCTATTCAGTATGGACCAAGACTTCCAGTTCAAGGAGCACAACAAATTTACCCAGTGCCTTAGGTATCAAGTCCATGATCTTCTTTGGTGCCTCTATGGTAACAAACAGGAACAGTGCAGTCGGATGAATGATGAGGACCAGAAGAGTCATTCAGAGGATGCTCAATGTGTCTCCAAATCAGTTAAGAACTTCAGAAGGAATTCTGACAGCTGTGCACTTCTGGCTGGACAGAGAGAGTGTATTGCAGAATTTCCAGCTTACTCCTAGAAAAGTAAGTGAACTCCATCAATCCCACAACATTTGAGGGTGAGTAGAAGGATACTTCCTCCCAGAGGACAATAAAGAATGAATCATCAAGTATATAAAAAAAAAAAGCTGTAAAATGATAATAGCCCAGGAAGGACACAGACTGTCAAAACTCAGTGATAAACACAGACAAAGAAAATGCCTTTACGATTTTGCAAATGATCAGAGAAGACAAGACTCCCACCCAAAAGCAGGTCATTTTCTTGAGTACTTTTATCAACAGCAGGTATCACAGTGCAGCTGTCAGACATTTCCCAGGGACATGCAGATCACAAGGCTTGTCTTCAGCTGAAATCCGATTTAGTGAAACAGAGACAGTAAGAGATTAAAATTTTAATTTAAAACTTTGCCAACAAAAATTGATTACAAAAAGGGAAATTATCTGTACAAAATAAGAAAGGAGGTACCCATTTAGCAAGAGACTGTCGTTGTCAGTGTACACTGGAGGACAAACAGTGCTTCAGGTCAAGTGACAAGTGAGAGAAAAAACCAACTGAGCTTGTCATATGGAATTCTGAAGTGAATTTTCCACAAACCAAAGTAAATTGACTTGAAGCAGCTCAAAAGCTAATCAAGAGTTATCAGAAGTCTATCTTTTCCTCTTAATTTATAGAAGGAGGATGCACTAGAAAGCAGGACCCAGCACAGTGCACTGGGCCAGGACAATGACTTTTGCCATCCTTCCTCCCACTGAAGCCTCCTTCTGGCCTTCTGTACAAAGATGTTCTGCAATTTGAGTGTGCCAGGGTTTTAGCCGAGTCGCCAACTATTGCATCTTCACCTAACAGTTAGGTCCTGACTCAAAATGAAGACAAATGCTTTGGAGACAGTGGTATAACTAGGACTAAACACCAACTGCATCATGACTCCTATAAAAATGATGGTTCTCAGACTTTTCAAGTTAGTGTCAAGTAACAGCTGTCGGTCGGTCAACAATAGATTAGTATTTACAAGACTGCAGTCCTCTTTTCTACCTACTGTTTTATACAAAGAAAGAGACAAGAGCATCTTTAAAACTTATCACTGAATGGACAAAAATGGCAGGTGATTTCTGAACTCCATGTTCCTGTAAAACCTAGGCAAACAATATGGTCATTACCAGTTTTCTACATTTTTCCACAAGTTGGATCAACATTTTCCTTCACCAAGTTGCAGTGAAGAAATGGAGTATGCATTTTTCTTTTTTTCCAAACAAGCCAGCTGAAAACTTCCAGTCCAACTGCTTGTTTTCCACCTAGTTTCACATTAAGTAGTATTTACAAGTTTTTAAACCTTCAGAACCCGGGTTTAGTGGAGAAACAAAGTAGTAATAAAAATGTTTTGGCCCAGATTCACTTCACCTACTTATAGATACCTGAGATAGGACCTAAGTTGTGGCAGAACAGCCTTCTGTGCCTTACCTACCCAGTAAAAAAAACAGACAAAAGGTAAAGGGAAATTCAGTCAAAGACTTGAATATCATCCTAGTGACGGTGCTCTTCTTCCTCCAACTACAAAACAAAAAGGAAGCAACTATATTCCTACTTAGAAGTCTTAGTTAAGCTAGGAACACAATTACTCTAAGCTTAAGTGTTGTCATTTATGTAAATCTAAGCCTTACCTTGCTCACTAGCAGCTCCCACTTAGAGGAGTCAGGGACAGCTACCTTTTAAGAATGCTGAGACATGCATGAGTCCTCCTTACAGCTGGGGAAACCGAAATAAGTAGGAAGTTTGCTCAAGTCCGTGCGGTGAGTCAGTAACAAGCTAGCATTACAGCTTCCCAGATCTTAGCCCTATGCTCTGCCCACAGGAACCCAGAAAAGGAAAGGAAAACTACTGTACAGAATCATTCCCTTCTCCACATCAAGAAGTTTTACCAAAAAAAGTACAGATACTAATAAACACTGTACATAATTTCTTATTTGACAATGAAATAGTCCTGTAGTAAAGCAATCTGTACTATTGTATCTTGACCCTGGAAAAGTTTATTTCCAGCTTTGATTCTTCGATGTCTTAAAGCTTTTAAGATTCAGTTAATAAACACAATGCTGCAGTCAGTACCCTTTACATTAACCACAACGTTATGTTACATCTTCTAGTTTAAGTAGTATTTGTGCTACCCAATTTTGCAATCAAAATAGAAACCTCAAAGACAAAAATTCACAGATGTCAGGGGGAAAAAAACCACCAAGCCAGACAACTTCAGTTAACACAGAGCAAGCCTTGTAACGTGCCATAAAGAGTTCAGAGATTTCAATTCTGTAAATATCTGTTATTGCCTTTTCAAATTAAAGCCCTCTTGTGCTTAGTCTTGCCCATCCCGTGCTGTAGCAGGTAGGACAAATGCTGCAATGGCAAGAAAAAACACCCCTCAAAATACAGATTAATAATGGAAATGAAACATTTGCACTTTGCTTTATGAATGCAGCAGAGAGATATCACTTAAGTAGTATTTCCAAAGACGCTGGGACTTAAGCACAGCAATGGAAAAAGTCAGCTTCCTAAACTTTGGGCTTAGTTTGATCCATCTGCCTCACACTGGATTCTGACCTTACCACAGTCAACAAAGCTTTTAACATACCAGGTGAGACAGAACACCGTTAGCTTGTTCCATCACATTACAGAACAAGACAGCATAATGGATGCCCATTGGGACAGACAGACAATACTGTATAAAGAAGGCTTTTTTTAAATGGCAGAATCAAATTGGACACTACTGGATAACTTCGAGCAAGATCTACATTTTTCCCTTCTGGAGTTTTTATTTTTTCTCTTCAACCAGAAACATTCTTCCTAATCCTTTAAATCCAACAGTACTACAGAGAGCTCAGTTCTTAAGCATGCTCTGCACCACGAAAGGTCGGTCCTACGTCCAATTAGAACCAAAGAGTTGCAGTTTTCCAAGGGAAGGAGCTCTTCACTGGTCACCTAGCCGGAAACCTTGGCCCCAGTTGTGTCTTCCACCACCCTGCTGATCTTCTGCAGCTCTTCTCATGCTAGCAGGTGGGACACCAAACCCCGACACACCTCCTCTCCTATTTGGCAGCCAGCGGTACCTAGGACAAGCCAGAAAAGAAGGAGAGAGTTTGAGAAACAGCTGTACCTTGGGGGTAAATGCCAGACTACTTTTGCAAGCAATTCCTTTTAGCTGCTAGACTTTTCAATAAAACTGGCTTTTCACAGCAGTATTTCACAGAATTCTTTCCAAATATAAGCCCTCAGGACACTAAGAAGTGGGAATTCTGGGGAACTTCCATCTCTCTCTCAAAAACCAAACCCTGCAGTCTCAGTCAAGGTGAGCAAAGCAGAATACATATTATAGTCCTGAACAAGTCTACAACTGACTCCTATTATTGTTAGGGGTTGCTGAACTGGTAGCTACATACATATCATGTATGTAATGATACATGGAAATACAGATAAAAGATCATACATGGGAGAAAACAATTTTTTAAACACCATCTGATAATTTTTAGGGAGTTCTCTTTACTACAGCTCAATTCACTAGCAGAACTATGGCTTTTACTCCCACTCTTAAAGAGTGGGTAAAGGACACAAGCCATCCATAGCGGTAACAAAGAACATGGGCCACTTAGAAGAAACTCAGCATCTTTCATGACTCAGCAGCACAGTCACTATGACAGTCTGAAGCAGGCTGATTTAGCAAACTATTTTACACTTCACAATCCCAGCAAATGTAAGTCTGATGAACAATACAGAAAATTGGACCAAACAAACAGTGAGCTAAAGAATAAAGCCAGCTTACAGGAACTGAGGTGTGGACAGAAAATTCCTTCCTCCCAAATCCATTGGATATTTAAACATTAAGAAGAAATACAGGTGTCCAACCAGATTTCCTATCAGCTCATTGATGACTCTGCAAGGCAAAAGAAAAAAAAAATTGTTTCACATGCTGTCTTCTCTGAAAGTAAATGAGTGAACACCTTCTGTCAGTTACTGCTGTTCACCTGCCACAGGCATTGGCAGGGCCACGAGCCACTGAAAATTTCCCTTCCCTCAGCATTTTGCAGACACTTCTTTAGAAAGGCCAACCCTCAGTGCCAACACACCAACAGGCTGTTCCACCCTCCTTTCCAAGCTTTCTCTACATTCTGTACTGAAAATGCAATTAAATACTTGTTTACATCAGGGAATTAGACCGTGCAGCTATTAGTGGCTAAAATAATAGTCTGCGGAGCTTGAGAAATTACTGCTGTTTTCACTGGACAACCTGTCTCCTGCTGTACTGAACTGTTTTATTCCCAGTTTTGCAAAAACACCGCTGAATGGAGGTCCTTGAGTATCTTCTGTCATGCATAGAAACAGCAGGTATCTAACAGCAAGCAGTTTTCTCAAGTGACGGATGAGTCAGTAGGAGGCACAGCCAGCAAAGGGAATTTGGTTTTGCTGTACTATCTCCTTCTTTTATAAATCTACCACATAACTTGTTATCATCACTCACTGTGTTACAGCGTCACCAAGAGGCCCCAGCCAACGCAGGGCACCAATGGGAAAGACGGTGCACAGAGAGGATTTCTGCATCATGGAGTTTAGTCAAAGAAACCCAAGACAGACCAGTGAATTCAGCAGGTGCTAATATGGCACTCTGTGGGCTTGCTATTGCCATTTCCCCCTGCTTCACAAGCTGAAAAAACCATCACGCTGTGTGAGATTGTGAGGGAAAAGAAGTAACAGCACTATCAGAGTCAAGCTAAGTTTGTTTCTAAAAACAGTAATGATGGCTGCTCATAAGGGATGACATCTTTCTTTACTGTGCATTACTCTTTTAGTAAGGAAAAGGCCTAATGAATAGATTTACTAGAAATAAACCAAATCCTTATTACTTTCTCCTCACCTACATTCTCTAATTCTCACATGCACATGTCCTCTTTGCTTTTATCTTAAATTACCACCATGTGAGACTGAGCAATACCAGTCAGATTTTAACAGTTTTAACCCTATTATATTGCTTCTAAATTCAGCAATAAGTTCAAAAGCTGTAAAAGCTTTTGTAACTTCTAAATGGACATAATAAGCAAATACGTACGATCCACCAATAATGTAGTTGAATCCCAGAATCACCCATGGAAGGTAACAAGCCTGAAAAAGAATGGGGACAGAGAAGCTAAGTACAAGTTAAGGACATAAACCTGCTCAACTTCCCACTGCACTCATAAACATGATTATAATCTCAATGTTTTAAGCATTACACAAATCCTCATATATTAACTTAAGCAGATTCTACCTAACAAGGTAGAATACTTAAGAATAACTCGAAACTGAACGACCACTGTAATTTTTAGACAAATCACAATCATTTAAACGTTATAAAGTAGATGCATTTTTTGCACACTACGTTCCAGAGCAAGCTTACATCTGAAACAAAGTCCTAATATTTCTGGTTTTGAAAAGGTCTGAAAACAGTGATCAAGAGAGTTTTCACTACAAGATCTGTCAGAAACAGATAAGGTTGCACAGGAAAGAACAATTTAAAATATCAACCTTTTGTCACTATGGTGTCCCTACATTCAACTTGTATCCAGGTTAATGTTTATCAGAATTTTTTTTCCTGTTTTCAGACCAATTAATTTCAGTTGCCAGGACACCTTCTCAGTAAAGCCACACCGAGTGACACCATACGGAAGACCATGATGATGCTCTCAAGGAGCATATAGCATATAGCTATGTGAAAGCATGGGACATGCTTGAGAAGTGGGCCCATGTAAACCTCATGAGGTTCAACAAGGCCAAGTGCAGGGTCCTGCACCCAGGTCAGGTCAACCCCCGGTACTGGGGGATGAAGGGATTGAGAGCAGCCCTGCCAAGGAGGACTTGGGGGTCCTGGGGGATGAAAAACTGGACATGAGCTGGCAATGGGCTCCTGCAGCCCAGAAGGCCAACCGTCTCCTGGGCTGCATCCAAAGCAGTGTGGCCAGCAGGTCGAGGGAGGTGATTCTGCCCCTCTGCTCCACTCTGGGAGACCCCATATGGAGTCCTGCATCCAGGTCTGGAGCCCTCAGCACAGGAAAGACATGGACCTGTTGGAGCAGGTCCAGAGGAAGCCACAAAAATGATCAGAGGGATGGAACACCTCTCCTGGAACACCTCTCCTACGAGGAAAGGCTGAGACAGTTGGGGTTGTTCAGCGTGGAGAAGAGAAGGCTCTGGGGAGACCTTCTTGCAGCCTTCCAGTACTTAGAGGGGGCTTGTAAGAAAGATAGGAACAGGCTTTTTAGCAGGGCCTGTAGTGATAGGACAAGGGGTAATGGTTTTAAACTAAAAAAGGATAGATTTCAACTACATATAAGGAAGATTTTTTTTTTTTTTTTTATGATGAGGGTGATGAAACAGTGGAACAAGTTGCCCAGAGAGGTGGCATCCCTGGCAACATTCCAGGTCAGGTTGGACAGCACTCTGAGCAACCTGACTGAGTTGAAGATGTCCCTGCTCATTGCAGGGAGGTTGGACTAGATGACCTTTAAAGGTCCCTTTCAACCCAAACAATTTTATGACATCTTTAATAAGAGAAAATGTTATATATTTTTCCCCTCATCCCCTTCATGTGCATCTTCTGGGCAGAAACTCTTCAAGTATCCTGTCTGACATACCTTAAATCTTGTTCCAAACCAAAATGATACAATCATGTCTCTGTTCAGCTGGGCCCACACATAAAGCACTGACATGATGAGTGGAATCATCAGCAACTACAATGTTAAAAAAAGAAAAAAAAAAAAGGGCAAAAATTTACCATCAGTTTCACAGAAACTGGAGAAACTTAACCAGGCAGCAGGAGCTACAAACTCCAAAAATTACTTGTAAGCATGATACATCAGCAAAATCATTAGAGATTGTCCCAGAATCTTTTCCACCATGTGTCATGAATCTGTTCAAAAGCTATTGAGAAAGGTAAGCAGGAGAACCTACTTGGTCATTCTCTCTTGCAAGACTATGCCAAAGCAAAGGGCTCCAACTTGCATCAAGCAAAAGAGCAGCTGTGGTGAGCTCCCCTGCTCCCAGCTGTTCGGTACCACACCTACAGCAGAGTTAGTGACGTATTTGTGCCACAATCATTTCCGTTCACAACCCAGGGCACTAACCCAAACACAGGCATCTGGGTCTAAGCTAATATGCCAGATGAAGTGTTACTCCATCGACCTGCCAGCTATGTCCCCCTCAGAGCACCACAGAGGGAAGGTGCACCAGTAAATCACTGTTTTAGAGTACCACAACCAGCCTTGGCAAAGCCACCTTGGTAGAGCTCGGAGTTAACCCCTGCACCAAGCCAGGAGATGAGACTGTTTCAAATACCTCCTTACTGTGCCTGTATATGAGCTGATTGGACCAATTTCTAGTAAAGCAAATATAAAGCACTATTTTAGCTACCTGCTGATTTCTAAACTGAAGACAAACTGTGACAGCAACATTTTCATGAAATGCTATAAACCAGCTTCTGCGTTTGGAAAAAGAGGTTAAAAGCCACCCCTTCCAGAGTGCCTCTATTCAACAGGTTCCACATTAAAACTGGCACAACGGCATCAGTCCAGCCTTCCCCAAGCCTTACAGTGCACCAGCAGCCTGACTCATCACACAAGCACCTTAGGGTCTTTATTAAAACCATTTTTATTTTACTGGAAAAACAAAGTAGTATCTAATTTCTGAAAGTATTTGACATGGGAATAGAAGTGCATCTATCCTACTCTATCTTCTCACTGTCAGGCAAACCACTCAACACAAGCAAAAAAACTTTATTTCCAAGAAAAACTCATTTGTACATCAAACCACTGGTTCTCTTTTAAACAATACTTTGTATGCAGATATAGAACAATTTTAAGTACCTTTTAAAAAAGATATAAATCAACATAAGCAGTCTAAAATTCATACAATGTATGGGTGCCTTCAGCATGCTTTTGAAGAATTTTGTGGCATCTCCCCCACAGCAAAAAAAGTTGAAGTGTGAAGTTATGAATAGCCCTTTGCAGAACTCAGTCCTTGCTGCAGATGTGTGATCGCTACTTTTGTCTACCAGGGGAGCCTGATAAGTGATCTAATAAATGCTAAGATAATATTGCATAGAATATTAAAGATATTGGCGCAGGCTTTGGGTGATGGGGACAGAATAAGTTGAGGAGACAACAGCAGAGGCAGGCTGAAGACATGCAGCTATCTGATAGTCTGTTGTGTCTAAGAAACACTCCCCCGTTTCCCCCCTTAATACTTGGGGACATAAGAACTATCTCACTGAAACTGGTTCTTTAGACCACTATTTTAACCAGTCTTGTGAGGATTTTGCACTTCACAGTTCTGATCTGAATCTGAAGCTGCATTTTTCACAAGAAGTTCTGCTATTGGCAAGTAAAAGGCACACTGAATTTGAGAAGACTAATGAACCCAAGAATCATTTTTAGATAGAAAAGTAAGAATGCAGATCCACATTCGTCAGAGGAAACAGTGCACAGGTGACATCTTGTGTCCATTTTAGTAAAAGGCTGAACAATTCCTGACTGCAAAGAGACAATTTTCACTCCTCGACTCCCTAACTAGATTAGGAGTGGCCAAGTCAGATACAGACTTGTGACATTAGCTGAGGCTAACCCAAACTAAAAAATTAACAAAACACACAGAGCAGTCTATTTTGACATAAACTAAACCAGCCTAGCTTAACTATGTTCTAGTTATGCCAATAATGCTCTCTTCTATGAGGTCGTTAGGTAGTCAGAAAGTTCCATAAGATTATTATTTAAGAAACTGCAGTGCACTTACCTGCATGTCCATTGCCAAGCCAGTTATCTGTCATTGCACCATTAAGGAAAACGCAGCAAAACCTGACAGACTAGAATGCCAAAAAGAAGCTGCACACACAGTGAACACAGAAGCAAAGGCCTTTAATGTTTAAAATTAAAACAGCATTCCTGTGTAGTATTAAGTATTAAGTAGTATTAAGAAGAACCACTGGAAAAAATTAAAAATCTCCAATGATATAGAGACACAGTTTCACTAATTGCTTTTCAGTAGTCTTTCAAGCTACCACCTCAAGTCATTACCCTGAGGGCTGATGGATGCACTGACCTTCCCTCCATGATGAAACTGGCTAACTACAAACTCAATCAGTCCTTGCATAAAAGCATGTTACAAGTTTAACAGCTAGATTCTTTCATTAGTTTTTTAAAAACTAAAATGTTGTTTTTCTAACTAAAGAAATAATACATCATAAAAAAAAACAATATATTGCCACTGAGTCACAGAAAACAAATAATTTATTTAAGTGCATCAATGCAGGCTTTTAATATTACTCTCCTACCTTGGAACCCAAAGGATTTACTTGCCACAGTAACTGCTGAGTAGAAACAATTACTGAAGAACTTTGCTATGATCAGAATGCTTTTAACAGTTCATGAATGTGTATAAAATGGCACCAAGCATCTTCCCAGATCATGCACCCATCTTATGTAAGGGAACAAGCAACTGGAAGCTTTTAAATGATCGGTTTGAAAGTCAAGTCACAATCAGATTCATCTAATAGCTCACAGCCAACAGCCTGCAACCACAATGAAGCCGAGGATTTTCTTAACAACGTAACTAAACCCACACTGTTTTCCTAGTTACTGCTGCGGCTCAACAGGACTAGCAGGAATGGCAAACCCTTCCATACAGTGGAATGCGACTTGAGATAGTTAATCTATTGACAAAGGTGGCAGCATTTCTACATGCTAGCTTCACTGGCTGTATCTGGTTCACACTGATGTCACTGCTCCCTTTTTTCCACATGCTGTGCCACTGCAAATTGCTACAAGGGGTAGCAACAGCACAAACAGAATGAGAGCATATCCAAGGATGGAGGTTACACAACCCCTCTTGGCAACCTGTGCCAGTGTTTGACTGCCCTTACAGTAAGAACAGTCTGTCTTACTTTTAAATGGAATTTCTGTGCTTCACTTTGTGCCTGTTCTCTCTTGTCCCTCCACTGAGCACCACTGAGAGAAGTCTGGCTCTGTTTCCTTTACTCCACCCGCCTACCACCATGTATTTATCCACACGGATAAGACATCCCTGATCCTCCTGTTCTCCAGGCTGTACAATCCCAGCTCTCTCAGCCTCTCCTCATGCAACAGATGCTCCAACCCTTTAATCATCTTCATGACCCTTCACTGAACTCACTCCAGTATGTCCATGTCCCTTGTACTTGGGAAACTGGAGCTGGATGCAGCCTCCCATATGTCTCAATGGCTGAGCAGTCAGTAGTCATCACCTCTCTCGACCTGCTGGCAGTGCTCTGCCCAATGCAGCCCAGGAGGCTGGTGGCCACCTCTGCCACAAAGGCACATTGCTGCCTCATGGTCAGCTTGGTGCCCAGCAGGACCCCAAGGGCCTTTTCTGCCACGATGCTTTGCAGACTGTCAGTTCCCAGCCTGTCCTGGTACCTGAGGCTGTTCCTCCCCAGGAGCACTTCCCTTTGCTGAGCTTCATGAGATTCCTGACCAGCTCACTTCTCCAACCTCTCAAGATCCCTCTAAATGGTAGCGCAACCATCTGGACTATCAACAACTCCTCCCAGTTTTGTATCTAAGACCTAAAGAAAATTCAGGTAGAACAGCACAGCTCATGGAAAAACTGTTTCCCAACATTCCCAAACCAACAGGCCCAGCTTCTTCAGGAGGTTGGTTCAGTGTAGATATTGCAACACTGCTTTCGCAGACTCAGATGACTTGTACCCAGCAGGTAAAGGATCTCTCTATGAGGTACCCCTGAATTTCCAGCTCAGGGAATGGCAGAGATCAGACCTGTTTGTACATGACAGCCTAAACACTCTAGATTCACTCTTAGTCCATGCAGCAATGCACAACAGTGGCTAAATGAAGCAATACAGCAAACACCACGGAAGCTCATGCAGCACGGGCTAAGTTTCATATAAGCAGAACTCTAGTCCCCAGATTACATACCTGTATCAGTACATTTATTAGTGTTCTCCCTGCAAGCTGCTCACTACCTTTCCAGGAAGGTTAAAAATTCACCTGTGAACATTTGCTACATTTGAAAAACGTTAGTTGCTAAAACTTGGTCTTTGAATGTATTTTAGGCAGAAATAGAAGAACCAAAATATTCTAAAACTTCGATGATGAGCAGAAGGATACAACAATGCAGATCCAATTAAACAGAAGCATGAACATGTAATCTGCTGGCCTTCCATCAAAAGCCCCTGTAAATAAGGTAAATAAAAAGAATTGTTAGGAAAGGTACTAAAATTTTGATAAATTAAGACTTTTTTTCACTTTTAGGAGTCTAAGAAAAGCTCAGTTAATAACAGTTGTACTACATGCAGTCTGTGGTTTATGACTTTTTTTTTAAAGGCCTTATTTTTCACTCCTATAGGTTGTTCTATTATAAAACATTCAGCCTATTGCATTAAGTGCACATACAGAGCAGCTCTACTCAAAGAACACACTGTAACTCTGGAGGTAAGTGATTTTAACTTCTCAAGACTTCAAAATGGAGTTGGACCCCATCCTTCATAAGAAGCTGCCAGTCAGAAGCACACAATAAGGAAATATGCTTGCACAGCAAAAGCAGAGACATCAAGTTTAGTGATCGAGTCATGTGAAAACCAGCCCTTACTTAGGCAAATTGCATCTTCTTTGCATCATCTAGTCAGACTCATGAGATATGATAGTTTTTACACTCCAGAAAAATGAACATACATGACGAGGGCACACAGTTTGCAAACTGTGGTAAAAGGCTGGGACGGACCTCAGCATTTGAGCAAGACTGCTATCAACTTTCATATAGCTCCAGGAAGGCCAGGAAAGCCTGAGAATACTCCTGAAACAGTATTCTGTATTCACACAAAGTGCCAAACAGCACACCAAGAACAACCTGAATTACATGCTAATAATTAAACATCAAAACGCCATCAGCACTATTTGGCTTCTTACAACTACTTTATAAGTCCCCAAATACTTAAAGAAAGAAAATCTATTTCTAAGCATTAGCTTTTTATAACAACTAGAGTAATTCAGCCTATGCAAAACAAAACTGATATTTTAGTGATTTTAAATTTAAATTCAGCAATGCAAGTTACACAATGGGAAAAAAACAAAACCAAACAACTTTGAAAAACTATTTTGGAAAGTTTTAAAGTTGGAGAACTACAAAAACTGGAGTTTTCTCCTTACTGTTGCCATACAACAAATAGAAACAAATACAGAGAGGAAGCCGACTAACCCTGTAGAAACTCCAGCACAGGAATTCCTCCAGAACAGGAAGAAATCAAATATATTATTCCCTTCAAGTTTTTCACTTGTTATCTAGGAGATTACTAACAAGAATATTAGACAAACTATTTAAGTTGACTGTCCAATTAATATCTAAGAAAACTGAGCTACAGAGTGACAAAAAGCTCAGCACAAGGTGAGAGGTGAGCCCACTGGGTCCTTCAGTAGGGCCCAGGGTATAATCCAGTCACTGGGGAAGACTCATAATCTCATCATTAGTACTGCTGGGGAGTGAACTCTGCATACTCTGCTTTCTCCGTTATGATCTTCTCCAACAGAAACAAAACAAAAACACATCAATCTCCTTTTCCTCAGGAAGCTAGAGGTCAGCTTGTTAGGAAAGCACATGCACAGTACAAAATCATATGGGTATTTTTGACAGCTAAATTTGAAGCTAGCATGCAAGACCAGTGTATGCTCAAAAGCCATGTACAACCCTGAAAATAGAAGTTTCACTTCCTCAGTTTCACGACAAAAGGAGGCATAGACCTACACTGATTTCCAACTGTAAATATATTATCAGCAACTTATACACCTTCCACTTTTAAAAGGATTCAAGCCTTTTTCGTAGAGAGGAAGGACCGGCCTAACAAAGAAATTCATTTATACCCACAAAAATGACTGTAATATAGAAGAAATACATTGATCCAAACAACATCACAGCTGACTTCCCAGTTTCAAAATCCAGATATGTTGTACAGCACAAATGTAAATTTACTGCTGAAAGAATTTACTTCCTTCCACAACACTTCTGCCACAGCACAAACAAGAGCATTTTGTAAGTAGATGTACAAGCAGAGACTTCTTATAATTTGCATACAGAATAGTTTGGGCTGGAAGGTCACCTTGTCCAACCCCCCCTGCAGTGAGCAGGGACTTCAACTACATCAGGTTGCTCAGAGCGCCATCCAACCTGACCTTGAAGGTTTCCAGGGACAAGGCATCTACGACCTCTCTGGGCAACCTGTGCCAGTGTTTCACTACACTCATTGTGAAAAATTTCTTCCTTATATCTAATCTAAATCCACCCTCTTAGTTTAAAATCGTTATTAATCAGGAACTCTTTCTACACATAGCTTTGCACAGTAGAATGTCGTAACTGCCAGTACAACGGTTCACAATCTACTGCAGAAAGGCTCGAAGAGAAGGAGGAACTGTTTCTAGCTATTAAACTACTACTTACTTTCACTAAGAAAACAATCAAATACAATCTGACACCACTCCCTTGCTCTGCTACTCTTCTTACAACTTAAAAGGGATTCCACAATACTCTCTGGATGACAGGTTTACTGGAGATCTGTTCTCTGTTGTTGGACTTCCTAAACATCACCTTGCAATGCATTTCCACTTACACCATCAGTTCTAAGACTCCATTAGAACTACACCGAAATTCTTGTTCATAAAGGATTTCAGGAGGAGCTTGGCTTTGCAAATACTTCAGTCGGAACAATTTTTGTCCAGCTTTAATGAACTGTGCAGTGCAAAATGAAACCAGTTTTGAAACTACCTGTAACAACAATCTCTTTTTTGAGAGAAATGATCCACTTTCTCATCTCCTTTCTTCCACTCTTAATTTTTCTCCCTAACTGAAAATCCAGCTGGTTTCTTAACTTTTTCACATTTCTATTTGACACTATTTGTACACTTCATTTGTACAAGGTATCTCCCTATTCAACATAACCAATAGAATAACACAGGTCAGCATCATTGCCTTTTAAAAAAAGGAAAAACCGACGTTATTTTCTCAAGATGGATATATCCATTATGACATATGCTCTACCATCCTTTCCTGTCAAAGGACATCAGACACAAGAAAACAGAGGTAACATCATCCTTTAGTCTCTATCCCTCATTTCCCAAAATCCAACAACTAAAAGCACCAGGCCCTCCTATTGAAAGAAGCATCAAGTTCAGATCCTAAATGAACAGGCTCCCTGCCAAAGGGAATGAGTCAGTCACAGAAAATTAGTTTTCAGAGCAGTTTCCCATTGACCAACATAAGTGGGCACAGAGATGAGCCATCTTTCTCATGATTCTGTCCGAACCGGCCACAACCCCATCGCCACAAACATTCCCAACAGAAGCTCTGAGAATGCTTAATCTCTATCAACTCTGAGCAGAGTTCACCATGTGCACACAATTTAATGGATAACATACCTGTTTCTAATCGTGATGAATACTGATACAAGAAATACAAATTCACCAAGTAGAGAAATCCTGTTCCAGGTCCCACTGGGAAGAAGAAAGTTGCAGTAATTGGCCGCCAGATCTGTCCAGATCAAAAGAAAAAGATATATTTATATACTGAAGAATGAACCCATAAGCGTAGGCTTTTTTCTTTTTGTTTGTTATCAATTACTTGGAAAATCAAGGAGAAGATTAGAAATAGCCCCAAGTATCAATTACTGCTGCGTCAGCAGCCTTTACAGTTTTTTGGGTTTTTTTTTTAATCTGATAAGCAAAGTATTAAGACTACAACAGAAATCACACATTACTTCCCAGATCGCTTCCATCACATCTTTGCAGTATTGAATCTTTAATACAGTGCAAAAGGGATATGCTTGCTAGGATGCTACCCTGTTTTAAAAGCATCCATACAGAACCCATTTTTGCCTGTTGCACAGGCCAAGGAATTCACACAACGGCCTTTAGCATACCATTCCAGACAGCGCGTGCTGCTCTGAGCATTTTGCACCTGCTTTAGGGAGTCTCCCAACTATCAATACCAGGCACAGCCAACTGTATGGCAGCATGTAGCAAGGACAGAAAATGAATTTCTGAACGAGCTCTTTAACCAGCAACATTTCCAAACAGAGTATTGGAATCCTGAATATCACAGTTCCAGAAGGAATAACAGAACTAGAGGAGAAAACAGTCATTTAAGCTACTAAATTTCGAGGACAATACATGAAACAAACTACAGACAGAGCTACCTTTCTATCTTTATTTGTACTCGGTCTTCACGGAAGATATAATCAGCACATATAATAGAAATTTAAAGGTTAGGATCTTTTCCTTCACTTTCATTTTCATGTTCATCCAAGGGGCTCTCTACCCCTACACACCTGCATACCAAACCACTGAACCTGTAACCTCCCAGTGCAAGGGAAAAGACTGCCTACACTTTGTGACCACTTTTGATCTTGCTAACACATCGAGAAACACTGTACAACTAAAACCTCAGCATTTCAATTGTAAGCTTATGTCAACCTTACTTAGGCATAGAAGTTGACAACCCCAAATAAGCTTCTTCAAATTCCAAGCAAGAAACGCTAAGAAGGTGTAAAAGATACAGTTCTCTAGTTCTGCCTTAATATCTCCAGAGCCACCTGCGGTTTAAGACAGTTGCACACCTGCCTGCAACCTCTGTTGCCAAAGTCACACAGGCACAACCGAGGCCAGGCAAGTCACCTGAAGCCACAGACA
>NW_010552551.1:29298-29695 GCF_000687285.1 Phaethon lepturus
CAGCCACAGGTGTTACGGTTACAGAGTGCCTTGGCACCACAACCGGTGCCAGCCAGAACGAAAAACAGAACCAGAATGAGACACAAGATGAACCACAGGGCCTACCAAGGGCCGCAGCCCTCCTTGGCTCACCCAGCGGCCGTGGCAGGGCTAGGCACCACAGCCTGTGTCACCTTGGTGGGGAGCCCGGGGCCTGCGGCGGCAGAGCACTAGCTACACTCATGGCCCAGCTCGCAGGCGTTGTATAGATTAAGCAGGAAGGTAGGCCCGGCTTCCCGCTCGCGGTGATCTGGGTCACTCCTAAGGGCTGTCTTATTGCGCGGCTCCCCCGCAACGCGGCCACGGAGGGGAAGGAGCGGGGCAGCCCCCGCCCGGAGCCCCCAGCCCCGCAGCACGG
>NW_010552552.1:0-1240 GCF_000687285.1 Phaethon lepturus
AGTTGCAACAAAGTGTTGTACTTTAAAGTTCCGTTAAAAGGCCATTTTTTTCTCCATCATCTAGCTTATATAAAGTCCACCACTGATTACAATATTTTATTAAGGTTTTACGATTTACACTCCCTCCAGGTGGTCCCCCAATATATTTCCAGTGGGCTTAAAATGCAGCCCAAAGTGCTCTTTTTCAAAACTCCGCCTTGTTGGTTCCCCATTCTAAATTTTATACGACACAAGGACAGGGGCCAGGGCACAAACACCACACACAACTAACGATTCCTAACACAGACACAATAACAACTATTACCCCCCCCAGATAACAAATGTCAACATAGGATGGTCAGAATTTTTCAAATACACGTATACCAGACATATGTGTGTATCACACACACATATGTAAACCAAAACCAAGTACAAATGCACAAACAAACAACCGTACTAATCAAATGGTCAATACAACCATGCAACGTAGTAACCAAATGACCAATACAAATTGTACGTGCAACTGTATGCCACCCAGCGGGGTTCTCACAAACCGCGACTTATGAGCAGCTTCAAATGACCGGTCCCCAAAACCAAAAAGAATGCCTTATTCTTACCAGAGGTCCTTGTCTGCCCCCACGAGGATCCACCGAATCGGTGAGCCCCTCCAGAGAATTCTCCGGGGCCGGCCAAGGGAGTTGCCGACTCGGGGGTTCCTGCAGCCGGACAGAGATTGTCCCTTTAATTATTAATAATTTCCAAGAGATGGGTCCCATCTGGGTCACCAAAACTGATACCAGAAAATCTGTACAGGTGTACAGATGAGTTACTCGTTTTGTACTAGTGCTATATTTGGTACGTGAGCCCTTACTAGCTGATCGCTGTAGCAGTATGTTGAGCCAAATTTACCCTGACATTGTTGGAGATATAGGAGGAATGAAGCTGAGGGTACTGTCTAGTCTCTGTGAGCAGTTAACGAGGCGCAACCTTGAGGGAAGGAACAAGATAACCACAAAGGGAACACAGGTATGAACTTTGAAGTGAACTATCCTAATTAACATATAATTAACATATAATTGACACAGACCTGTCCCTGGGCAGGGAAAGCCCCCTCCTCACAAAAGCCCCTTCCTCACTGAGCATGTCTAGGAAAAAAGAAGGATGCTGTAACTTTAAGTGGAGACGAGGCTTGCGAGAACCAATGGGAATAAGGGTGACTGAGCCAACTTTCAAAAATACTGATAACTGTTGCTCGAAATGT
>NW_010552553.1:0-1508 GCF_000687285.1 Phaethon lepturus
CAGCAGATCTTTTTTTATATGTCTTGCCTTTCTTAATCTAGTTTCCAATTTCTCAGTGGGCAGGAAACTAGATGGCCTGTGTTTTCCCCTTTTGTGTCCTTGCAGAACTCACGCATTGAATTTGAACTTCTGCATTGCCTGTGAGTAATGTAGAGAAGTGATACATTGCTTCGTACAGCAATGCACCTTGATTTTGAATGCATAATGACTACTGAAGAAACCAAACCTGAGGAAAGTTTTATGTGTCTGTGTTCCTATATTTCTTTTTTTTCTTAATGTGTAACTGAAATTGGGGCATAAAAAATATTTCAAACCAAAACCAAACTCCTAATCACCCCCTACCTCCTCAAACACCTACTGTCAGCTGTAGAATGAGGTGTCTCTGTAGGTTAACCTTGAGGAAAGATTTTGTTGTTCCTGACTGTGGGTGAAATCAAAGAACTAGCAAAACAAGGTTCTCATTCTCTAGAGCTCTGTGTGGGGAATTGTTATAGGAGAGGAAATGTTAACTTCTTATGGCATGAGCGGACTTGCATTTGAATCCTGAATTTGTTCTTTTGGCAACACAACATTTTCCCTCTTTCACCCTAAGGAAAAATCTTTTTCATGCCAGCTTCCCATAAAAGTGATCATGAAAGATGTGAGCTTCATTTGGTAAACCGATTCCTTTTGACAGAAAGGGAAAACATTAAATATGCAATGAACAGAGTCACAGATGAATCTACCAAGCAGACCGTGATGTTTACTCTCACAGGCTTTACTGTATACGAAGCTAGTGGATTCAAGTAATGGATTGATAAGTGTGTAAGCATTTGCAGAATGAGGACGTTGCAATTAACCTTCTTTTCTGTAACATTTTTGTCTACACCAGCTTGTACGCCAGGATCCTAGCTCATTTTCTGTGCTTGGGACTTTGCATTGTTTCTGCATTCAACTTTGCTTCCAGGAAAACACATAAAATCTGTGATCATTACAGCATGCCACAGTAGTTAATAATTTTTGGTTTCTGTTCCTGGAGCAGACCCAATAGTTTTAAAGGATATCTTTATCTAAAATCAAGTGGTAGCAAGAGAAGGGAAGGCATCTGTCTGTTTGGTTTAACAGATGCATTTGTTGCTAGGACTGACCATCAAGTGGCTGAGATAGCTATCCGTCTAAAATAATGAAGCTAACTAGTGTCTTTATTATTACTCCTATATCTGTCCTTCATGTGGTGGTTGTGAATTAGCTTTGTGCCACTTTCTAAAGTATCGGGCATTATTACACATTTGGCATACTGAATGGCAAATCGTTGATGTAAAGTCTGCAGCTTTACTCCATAACCAGACTGTAAAACAGGAACTGAATTAATCATAACTGCAAAGAGTAATGGCACATTTTCTCTTGTCTTTACTGCCTTTCAGGCCGTGGTTTAAAACCTTCTGCATGTGGTGCAGAGGATGCAGCAGCAGCTTTGGTAGTGGATGGCAAGAAGCAAAGGTCAAACCAGAGGCTGCACAAATACTGTG
>NW_010552553.1:1822-3017 GCF_000687285.1 Phaethon lepturus
CCTACCTCCTCAAACACCTCGTGTCTTGTCAGCTGTGGAATGACGTCGCTCAGTGAGTTAACCTTGAGGAGAGATTTTGTTTGTTCCAGACTGTGGGCAAATCCAAGAACTAGCAAACTAAGGTCCTCATTCTCTAGAGCTCTGTGTGGGGAATTGTTATAGGAGAGGAAGTGTTAACTTCTTCGGGCGAGTGGACTTGCATTTGAATCCTGAATTTGTTCTTTTGGCAACACAACATTTTCGCTCTTTCACCCTAAGGAAAACTCTTTTCTTGCCAGTTTCCCATAAAAGTGGTCATGAACAACGTTAACTTCATTTGGTAAAACGATTCCTTTTGACAGAAGGGGAAAATATTAAGTAGGCAATGAGTGGGGTCACAGATGAATCTACCAAGCAGACCACAATGTTTACTCTCACAGGCTTTACTGTATACGAAGCTAGTGGACTCAAATAATGGATTGATAAGTGTATAAGCATTTGCAGAATGAGGACTTCCTTAAACCTAGAAAGAAAGAAATACGCTGTGAGTCACATGTTGTGGTGATGTGGTAGCAGCAGGGTCCTTAGAACTGATGATTTACAAGACCTAACGTCTTTCTGTGGACTTTGAAGGCCGAGTGTTTTGTACTCTAGCAATTTTCTGCTACTGTTATGTATTCACGTAGATCTGTGAGGCAATTGTTGTTACTTTCTTTGTATAGTCTGGTAAAATATTTGTATAATCGGAAAATTATGTTTTTGTGCTACTCTCCTTGGGAAACAGAAACTAAGCCTGCCATTAGATGCTAGGCCACAGTACTTGACGGAGCAGGGTAGCGTACGTTACATTTTGTGCTGCACTTGGTCAAGTCTCATCTATATCGTATTCGCTGTTACTTTATTAAATTTAGTATCTGCACTTTCTATTTCCAGACAGGCCTCTCATTCAGAGCACACAGGCATGGTTCTCTCTGCGTCTGGCTCCCCGTCCCTATCTTTTCATTCCTTCCTCTCCTCCCTGTAGCCTACTGCTATCGTTTTCTTTCACCAGCTCTCTCTCTGCCTGGCTCCGGAACGCTGTTTTTTCATTTCTCCCTGTCTGTCTTGTAGCTCGTCAGTACTTTTTCTTTCCCTGGCTCCCTGTCCCTGTTTCTTGCTTCTTGGCCCTGTAGCACGCTGTGATTGTGTTCCATTCTCTGCCTCTGCTTTCCCAGCA
>NW_010552554.1:0-15513 GCF_000687285.1 Phaethon lepturus
GGCCGGTTGCCATCGCGTTTCTGCTCCCTGAGCTGCACGCCGGCTTACATACGAATGTTCTTTTTTTCCAGTCCTGATTCTTCTTTCTCAGGTTTTCTCTGTAGGCAAGTGTGTGTGCGTCAGTTTTACGTGTGATCAGATTAATATGAGAGGGGATTATAGTATTCTGCTGACAGGGAGATGGTGTCATCAAACAAGTAAAAAACTTGCTCAGACTGAAAAATGCCAGCATAATTACTTCTGGCATATAATAAAAAGGTTTGGAAGGTCTTATGATGGACTGAAGTAATTAAAAATGTACTTCCATTGCCCTTACTTTAGATACTTAACACCTAAACTTCTGAAAATTTGACATAGGCTTCTGAAATGTACGAAAACTTAATGGGACTGGGGGGGGAGGCAAGAGAAATAAGATAGCTGTCTCTTCTTTCCGTAAAGCGCTTGTGGAGTGCAAAGGAAGCCATAGCCATTCAGACCATTCAGCCCCTGTGGAGGAGCATGTCCACCCATCTCACTGGGCAGGCTGCAGGAGGCTTTTGAATGGCACTTGGGTATTATAATGCATCTAATTTAGATTTCTTAATGTTCAGATTCTTCATGGGAGCAGCTGAACTTAAATGGGAAAAAGTATATTCTTTCCCAAATACAGAGATGGGGAGAAGCACCAAGGTTCAAGCATGCACTCAGTTATTAGAAACATAATGTGCCTGCTGGATGTAGTAAATTCACAGGCATAACCTGGAGGCAAGAAGTAGGAAGAATTGTTTTTTTTGACAAATCCATACAGAATCTGTCTGTTCTGTTTTCTATGTATCACGTGTAATAACACATAAAAGTGTGACTGCTAAAGCTCCTGTCAGAATGTGTACTACTGGTGCACAAGTAAAGTGCTATGGATGGATTCAATTAATAAAAAAATCCAGGAGTAGAATAGTCTGTTTATGAAGTGCGTAGGTTTTATACTGCTAGATTTTTATACGAGAAGAACAGTGAAACTACTAACGTGATTAGGTTCTAATAAATAATAAGGGTAAAATCAAGTAAGCACGTTGTTTTAAAAGTTCTTTCTGATTTTTTTGTTTGTTTGTTTTGGACTGCTTGCAAATGATATGCATACACAAAACACTAATAGAAGCACTGGCTTTCCCTTTGTGTTTGAGGTGGGGCGTATGTTAAAGTGTAAAGAGCAAAAATTAAATTTGTCACTTGCTTAGTATGTGTTGGGAACAACCTCTAATAACAAGATTACGTTTACTGCATTGCTTTCCTTTGTCACAGGGCCTGCGGTTTGAGGTGGTTCCATCCTGGTTTAAGGAGACACTTGAAAAGTCATCTTTTGCAGCCCCTTACGAGTATGCAGTGGAAACAGCAAAACAGAAAGCTCTCGAAGTAGCAAACAGAATGCACGTAGTAAGTTAGCAGCTATTTTGGCAGTAAGATTTTTGTCTTTTAAGTGGTGTGTGTTACTGAGACTTAATTTGCATGTACTTCTTCGGTGATATCTTGAGTACATTTTCCCCACTAAAGGCAAATGGAAGTTTTCTGTCATTTGTGAAAGATGGCTTCCTGAAATTAACTCACCTAATCAAAAGAAGGTCTCATGCCTGCAGTTTGGTCTTTCCACAAACAGAAGGGGCCTGCATTTCTTGTCAGCAGTGCACCTACTCTCGCTTCGCATATATATTTGGTAGTTCCTTACAACAGTCAGGTGTGCAGCTGGACAGTTGTTCATTCCAGTTATTTGTTGACTGGAGGCAGGTTCTATAGAAAAACACACTGATGTGAATCCAGGGCTTTGCTGTAGCTTTCATTAAGAGTAATTTCATTTTAAGAAGGGAGAAGCTGATGTGATTTCAGGTTCTGTAGTCAAGGCATCCATTTTGTGTCCTAAATATTATAAAAACCAGTGGTACAATTTATACCATCAGTGCCATATTTTATTTCTGCCCATTGCTGTGATCACTTTGAATGCATAAGGCTGTTCTCTGTTAGAACCTATTCAGAAGTCTAGCTGATTAGATCCCACCAAATGTAACATAATCATGTCTTAATAATGCAGCTCTGTAAGAGAGGAGTATGTTGAACCTATACTGATGGCAGAAAAGGAATGTCGAACACTTTAAACCAACAACGTTGCCAGATGTCACCATTGTTCAAAGCAAATATTGCATGATCTCCAATGTAATCGTTATCCAGGTTTCTGCCGAGTTCTTTTCAGAGACTCGTGTGACTTCAGGAGGGTGGATTTTAAACCCAGGCTCGCTAACTGGCTTACATTTGGCTTTCATTCCAAAACACTATGCTGGTGGTAATGCTAGTTCAGTGGATTTCAAAATGCTTCTTCATTTTTCCTTTAATGATAGCTTTAAATTAGTTCTACTATTTAAAGCACATCAACAGCCTTTGTATAGAAGAATCACCTCCCTACAAAGTTTTTAATATAATGATCAGAGTTACACAGCAAGACAGGAAACTTGTCTGTTAAATAATAACTATGTACCTTGTAACAAGCAAGTAAATCAAAACACATCTGTAAGAACAGTTTAGAGTAGTGTAAAGCCAAGGAAAGACTATACATCATCTTTATATACCCTTACCTCTCAGTTCCCCAAAATGGACTGTATGTCTTCACTTTTGAGAGAGAGAAGCAAAATGGAGCTAAAGAAAGTGTTTTTTTCAGCAAAACTTGGCTTGGAAAAATGATCCTAGCGGGTTTCAACGCTGTACTCCCTGGCTTCCATATATAGGGCACTTCCTTGAAAGTAATTCCATCTGCCACCTTGAAGATCAGGCTGACCTTTGAGAATGCCGTTAGTTCTTTCCTGGATGCATTTGTTCATCAGTAACATGTTTGCGCAAAATTGTGACCCAACAACAGTCTGCTCAAGCCTCCTGTTTCCTCACTTTTATGGCGATACAGATGATTACTATTTTGTTAACAGTGCAAAAGGAAAAACAGTGTCTTGTTTTCAGGTCCGCATACAGCCGTACCTGCAAATCAGTGAACTTGGGTTTTGTTACTGTAAGTTCTAAAAGGTTTTGCTCTTTCTACCTGTTTTGAGAAATACCATCTTTCTTTATGCCTTTGCAGAAACACCTGAGAACACCTGATGTTGTCATAGGAGCAGACACTATTGTGGTAAGAAGTCTCATGTGGTTTAGTATTGTCTTAATTTATGGCAAGTGTAGAAAATACTTGTATCATTAGGGTTAAAGTTTGAAAACTATCTTCACTGAGAAGTTGCTGCAATACAATGTGTCTTCTGGGTTTTGTGGCTGTGGGTTTTAGGGATTTTTCCCCAACAAGGCTATTTCTGGTATCTTGAGGGCTAGAAAGAAGCCTTGCTGCTGTTTTTGCAGAGGCACTAGTATTCCATAAGTATTGCCTTCAGTCCTCTAGTATGTAATGGGAATTGTGTTCTCAGGCAACTGTTGACTGTCAAGTCCAGATCATATGAACTGTTCAATGTTGTGCCTTATAGTGGGCATCACTTTGTACCTGTCATCTCCACACAAGACAGTGAAGTGTTAAGGAGAAAAGTTGAATTACACTTTTGTTTGAGAGCTGCAGCCACTGGAGGATAGAGTGTTGTGCTCATTATGTGCTTGACACTAAATTACCTGTTCTACCAAAGTATCTGTGCCTCTTGCTCTACTCAGCAGAGTCATGTTTGAAAACCTGGCTGCAATCATGGTTTAAACATCATTTTTGACCACAGTTTCTGAAAAGTAAGAAAAAGCAGCACACTCACTCTGTCTTTCTGTTTTAGACTGTGGGTGAGCAAATCCTGGAGAAACCAGTTGATAAGCAAGATGCCTATAGGATGCTATCAAGGTCTGTAGTTCTAATAAGATTCCAAATGTGTATATTAAGCTGTTTTAAAAGGAGATGTACAGATTCCTTGATGTATATGAAGAACCCCATGGACACAAATTTTTCAATCATTTTTAAATAGTATAAGCCAGTTCTGCCACTGAAAAAGTTAGACCTGCTTTTATGTTATCCACAGCTGCTTGCTCTTGCCCCTTCACCTTAGGAAGCTGATCAGTGATGTAATGAACCACTTTGTTTTCACTTGGATCAGTTTTCAGAGTCACTTATTGCAAGACTGTGTATGCTTCAGCTGGTTCAGGAAGGGGAGGTATGGAGAGGAATCATGGTGGCAAGGAGGACAGAACCATCATAGAAGTGTTTTGAGTCTTGACATTTAATGGAAGATTATTGCCTATACAGGAAAGTACATGGTGATATGCGTTCATGGACAATTGCTTTAAATTCTGTAGTTTAACTGAGGAGTAAGAATCTACTTCTATCAGTGTTGTCCATGGAAGATAGGATGGTGTTTTCTGAGGCTTCTTCTTTTTTCCTTAAGGATACCTTTCCCTACAAAGCTTTATGTTATCTTAGTGTTCTTTTTTTTGTTTGTTTTTTTTTTTTTTTTGAGAAACTCAAACTAAATAACTTAGTCATCTCCTTTCTGAAGGATGAGATATGATTAATCCAAGCTTCTGTTTTAAGGGGGAAACACAGAAAAGGTGCACTGCTTGTTTCACCAGTTTACATTCTAACCCAGGTGTCTCCTAAAGAGAGAATCCAAGTGGCTTGGTAGTTTTTGGAGTTTTGCTCTGTTAGTCTATTTTAGATTAATTTTTTTCGTTGATGACTTAGACTGAATTTTTGATCCTTTGTGGCATGTTCATAACTTAAAAGTAGCAATCTTAAAAAAAAGGTGACAGCAGCATATGTTATTAGTAGGAGATTCCCAAAGGAGTCCCTTTGGCAAGACATTGTGCAACTGTTTTTGCTTGTAATCATGCCAAGTTTGGTTAGTTCAATAATAGTACTTTTTTTTTTTAACAGAGCTTAGTCTACTTCTAACACCCTCAAGTGTTTTGGCTTTTTGTTTGGCTGGTTGAGGTTTTTTTAAGTTCAGTAGGTCAGTCTCTTAATCATAGGTATGAAATGCACTTAAAATTTACTTTTTTATAACTCCTCTTAATTTTGTTCTATATGAACAGGAAAAAAATGCAGACTATATTTGCATATATCAAAGGTGTTAAATTAAAATTTTCACTCACTGTTTCATCTTAAAATTAATTACGTGGAATCTTATGGGGGATAGTAGGAGTGCGAGATCTTTCTAATCACATCAAGTAGTAGCCTGGCTAACCTATAGGAGACTATTTCTTAACTAGTCTCTTCAAAAGTTAAAGTTCTCATGCTATTTATTAGACTTCCGTTGCTTACACATCAGATTAATAAATTTAAAGCTCTCAAAATTAATCGGCCACAGTGTGGCGCTCTGAGCCACTACAAGAGAGCGCACATGGGTTTGGGGTAAGAGTGAGTATAGGCTCTCTTCCTCTACATTCTGCATCAGTTACTCTGGCTTGCCATGGGACGCTTGGGGACCAGTGTGGATGAAATGAGTACGCAAGCTCTAGTTGCCTGTCTCTTGTTTAGTCTAAGTTGCATCACCTAGCTATTTATTGCCAGCTTTGAGTAAAGGTGCCTGTAATGGTAGTGTTTATGCTGATTGGCTTTTTCTTATGCATTTGGAGTGGTCACTTCTCCCTGTGTACAGTAAATAAGCTGATACCATGGACTACTTTTCCAAATTGTGGACATTGGTACAAGTGAGATTTTGGGGACTGAAATGACTGAATGTCTCAATAGTATTTTTTTGTTTTGCCAATGTCTTTTCACCTATATTGAAATTAAAAAAAAAAAAACAACAATTATTTAGGATACACGTCAGAGTCATCAAGTGATGTATTAATATAATGGTCTGTTTCTCAGGCTGTAGTAACATAATCATGTAGAACATTTTTGCACGTGACAGATTTCATAAAACCGTTGCTTAATGCACATTTTTTCCCTGACAGGTTGAGTGGGAAAGAGCACAGTGTGTTCACGGGAGTGGCTATTATACATTGCAGCAGTAAAGGTACATGTATCATTTTATTAAATCTCAGTATTTTCATTTAAAATATTTTCATAAGGACTTGTACAATTGAAGAAGCAGGATAGAAATTTTTCGTACACAGTGGGACTGAGCAGAATCTGATCCATATTAACTCCTGTGTTCTGTGTACACTAGCTGATGAATACAAGCGGTTGCTGTATCTGTAGTTACTTTGTTTTTCAGTAAATAAGGGAAGCTTTAGAGCCCATTTTTAGGGTATGAGTGAAGTAATAGCTTAATGCCTTAGACTGATAGTGCACTGTAGGGAGCAATACATCGATGTTCTTTATCAGATAATTTATAGAGTAAGCAAGTGGATTTTATGAGAACTGTACCATTAATATAATTTTATGAGTGTTTGGTTTGAGGGACTTTGATAATTATGCTAATATTCTTTTAGTGGAACTTTTGCAAGAATCATTTCTCTGAAGTTTCACTGGATGTAGTCTTTCTGTAGACAAATTATTTACAGCTTTTAATCTTTACTTCAATGATTGCTCTTAACTCTTGTAACAGAAGTCAGTGAACCAGTACCCCTACTAATATGCTAGTACAGTAGAAAGAGAGCTGCTGCAAAAGAAATAAAACATGTTATCAAGGGGTTCCTGTGAGCAGTCCAGTAAGAATAATAATGCATTTCATCATTTACTCCTAGGAAGACAGTAAAAGTGTGCAGTACTGCAGTACTGATGGTGTGACAGCACATCTCATTTGAAGTTTGCAAATTTATGCCATGTCATATTCAGATGAATAAAAATACCATAAGTCTGCATATTCTCCAAGTGATGCAATCAGTGGAAGAGTTTTCTAGAATACATTTAGTTTTAGTTTCTAATTAAAATGTTGTCATTAAGCACCACATATATGTTACAGACGGAATTTTCATTTTGATTGTGGTTTTTTGTCAATACTGAAAGGTGTAGTAATCTGTCTTTAAATGCAACAACTTTTTTATTTCATCTGGGTCATTAAATGTTTTTTCAACACTAACACCATTAGCAGCTGGTTAATATTCTTCCCTTGGTCTGTGCTGTGGATCTTTCTTACTCCTTAAGAATTTCCACTGCTATCAGAACAGCGTTAGTAGGAGATGCTGACCTTGATTTTTATAGGAAAGAGTAGAGAGAACTAATAATCTGTAACGTGCACACTCACTTGTGCAAGGCTGTTTCCTTTTGAACATGTTCCTTTTGAACATGCTTCATCTGCAGTAATACCAGATTCACAGTGTACCACATGCAACATGATCAACAGCCAGGTGTGCAGTACTTTAATGCACCTCTGGCTTCCTCTGAAGCGCTTCTAGAGACAGAAGTCTGAAATAATCTTGTTATTTCTTGATGATACAAAAATGACATTGATGGTTACTGATGAGACTGCTGGATGCTTGAGTCTGCAGTACATGTGCAGCTGCACATTCACATTCAAGCATTTTTAACAGGTACGTGTTTAACTATGATGTGGTGTTAAGATTTCTTTGACAACAGCCATAAAGTAAGAGGGTGTTTGTAGCCTTTTTTGTACTCAGTGCTGGATGTGTATGCTGGCAGTCCATAAATAGCTCTGCATAAGCATCATTAATTTAAGAATGCATCCCACACAGGGAGAGAAACCTATTAGCCCCAAGACAGGGCTGCAGAGGTTGAAAATGCAAGCTTTTACTTTTTTGGGGAAGTTATGAGTCCACTGTCCCTAAAGAGCATTATTAGTAATTTTATACATCTGTGTAGTATTTTTAATTTTCCCAAGCAAAAAGTAAAATGAACACAAACTGAAATAAAACTGAGATGTTATGCTCTCTAAACTACAATTTTTGTTTCTAATAAGACCTTTTCCTTTCTGTAGATAATCAGCTAGAGATGGAAGTCACTGATTTCTATGAAGAGACTAAAGTAAAATTTTCTGACCTGTCTGAAGAGCTCTTATGGGAGTACATTCATAGCGGGGAGCCAATGTAAGTAAGACCCTGAAGTGATCACACTGTACTTGAGAACAGGCCTTAGGGTATGTTATTAGACACCAGCATAAAACATTTTGTCCTGTGTTCTGTGATATTTTGCTCTGTATGTATGATAAATGGTAGAATGGGTGATGCAAGGTAGGTATTCTGTTCTTCTTGACTAGAACTATCATTCCTCCTGGGAAAGTGAGCTACCTTTTTAGTACCCTAACAAATTTGAAAAGTGAGGCCTGTTGAAATACTCTGGATTAGAGCAAGCACTCATGCAATATCCAATTACGTCTCTGTTAACAGAGGCATTCAGGGAGCTTGGGTACCTGAGGTAATGGATAGTTCTCATTATAAAACAGGTGAATAGATTGAGTGTTGGATAATCAGTGTATTGGAGAACTTTATTGAAAGAAGCTAGAACTTGGTTTATTTAGTTTATCAAAATCGCAGTGCTCTGATGCAAGAAATGCCAACTTAATTTTTAGTTATTCTTGTGGCCAGCTTATACGTGTTCTTATGCCATAATTGTGCTTTAGCTTATGTGTTTCCTCTACCTTTGCAATATATTAGTTATTTACAGACAACATTGATGCCACGGAAGAAGTAAGATGAGAACAGAATGCTTAACTACTCCTAAGATGAAGTTGATTAGATTGTCAAAAAAAAAAAAAAAAAAAGTACTTATTTGGACACAAAAAGGGCATGATTGTGACTTTACAGAATTTGCATTTTCCCCTGTGTTAGCTGAAGCTTACTGAAGGCAAATCAGGTCATAGTTAGCACTACGGACTGCATATCTGGTGATCTGAGGTGAAATTTTAGTTCTAACTTCAATTCGGACTGCATAAGAATATCAGTCATGCTGGTTTTTTACACTCATTTGTGCTATAAAACAATACAGTCACGTTTTACTGGGGAAAGAGGAACCAGTGTATACTTTGGATTTATTTAAGTGCTTATGCATAAATGAGGCATACTTTCTGAACATGTAAGGTTCACAGCTTATTAAAGAGAATGAAGCTAAATTGGATTATGCAGAAAAGAATCTTTTGGCAAGAATGCAGTTTGTAACAGAAATTCCTAGTTAGGTTTTTGGAAGATGGTCTTTAGTATGCAGCTGATCAGAAAGTTACAGTTTTAAGGAGAAGTGATCATGGATTTTTAGGAGGAATGTCAGGTTGAAAAATATTTTTGACTATTTTGATTATTTCCTCTGGAAGAAAATGTGCTTTAGCAGTGCTGTGCCATAGCAAAATGTCTCACGAGCAATATTGGGTAGTTCTGTTCATTCTGCTAAACAGCGTGTGTGACAGCAAGGGATCCTCAGGGACCGGAGGTTCAGACAATATATTTCATTACTTTCTGGAGCAGAAGCCAGTCAATCCTGAGTCATATAATCAAGAGGATAGGAAGCATTTGCTCTGGCCTTGTGAAGGAACTACTAAACATAGTGTCCTATAAATTTTGCAAAACAGTAAGTCTGTCATGGGGGGGAGTTTGGTTGGTTTTTTGTCCCCTCTTCCATGGACACCCATACTGGTTATACATTTATGTGCATACAGGTTTTTCTAAACACTATTGTAGTTCAAGTGACCATTTGTTTATTTTTTTAATGTTGACTTAATTTTGTGGAATCATACAAGACTTAATGATCACATGAAAAATTAAAAGCAAATTGACTCTTTTGTGCTGTTGAGGATTGGATTGAGTTCTTTTTATAGCAAGGACAAAATTGGCATATAGTATTTTAAAAGTCAGTCACTGGTGACACAGGGACTAATTCTGAAAGTATATAGCTGTTGTGGTTTAACCCTAGCCAGCAAATAAGCACCACCCAGCTGCTCGCACACTCCCCCCTGGTGGGATGGGGGAGAGAATCAGAATAAAAGAGAGAAAACTCGTGGGTGGTATAAAGACAGTTTAACAGGCAAAGCAAAAGCCACGCAAGCAAAGCAAAAGAAGGAATTCATTCAACCACTTCCCATCAGCAGGCTGGTGTTCAGTCATCTCCAGCAAAACAGAGCTCCATCATGCATAATGGTTACTTGGGGAGAAAAACGCCGTCACTCCAAATGCCCCTGCTTCATTCTTCCCCCCAGCTTTATATGCTGAGCATGATGTCATATGGTATGGAATATATACCTTTGGTCAGTTGGGGTCAGCTGTCCCAGCTGTGTCCCCTTCCAGCTTCTTGTGCACCCCCAGCCTCCTCGCTGGTGGGGTGGTGCGAGAAGCTGAACAGTCCTACTGGACTGCTACTACGTTTAAAAATGAAAAGACTTTTTAGTCATTAGAATATTTCTTATTTAGATGGTGTAAGTTTTAAATATGTTGTAAAAAAAGTAATCATTTAAACAATGACAAAGCTATACAGTGGTGCGTAAAATGCAAGATTAAAGGAAAAGCCGCGTTCCCTAGTTTATAGCAATTCAAAAATCCCGTTTGCTGTGATATCGGTTCCTCTGTGTCTCTTAGGCTATTGGAAAGCAAATCCAAAAATAAGTTCTAAAAATGTACAGAGCTGGTTGTGATCAAATCTAAGATGAAAAATCTACAGTCTTCATTGTGTAATAACCTTCTGTCAGAAGTAGTTTGTGTAATTCCACACTATCTGAAGTTAGTAGATCTGAGATTGACTGACCTTCGGTTTCAAAGCTTGCTGACTTAGGCTTTTGGATTCTGGTGTTATCATGTAGTAAGCATGATTCTAACTGCCTTGTTCCTTAAATGCGAACAGTAAAATTGTTGGGTCTATTGCAGCTTATCTGCCTGTATGCATCTCCATTCCACAGAGTGGAATTTGCATAATTACACCTGAAGACAAATGAGATTTCCAAGGTTACTTTCTGTGAGAATACATTCCTGTGCCAAATTACTGTGACATCTAAGAGCACAGAGTTGTGAACTACAACTCTACTTATATCTCAGGGTTACACAAGAATTGGATAGGGCTGAATGGGATAGTAGTGGATTTTGTATTTGAGTAAGTTGTTCCTCCCCAGTAAAGTCCTATCTTCCTGATCCTCATTTTACATATTCCTATGCCTGAAATTTGCAAGATTCATACTACAAGCATTTGAGTTCTAAGATGTCTTTTTTCAGTGTGAGCTCCTTTTGGAGCTAATGTATCCCGAAAGACCCTTCAGCCTCTTGTGGAATAGAGTGAGGGTCAGTATGCTGCTGGGTGACCCAGTGGCAATGTTGGTCTCAGTGGTGCTTGCTGTTCCTTTTTGGTAGCCAGGACTTGGAGAGTGCTGGGTAACCAATGGCAACACAATCATGACTGCTTAGGTGACTATGGCACTTGGACTGTCTGAAGCATAAAGAACTTAGACTACTCACCCTTAGAAATACTGATCCTTATATTTATAAATTGAAGTGTTGAGCCTAACTAGTTGATTTAATCTGCCTTGAGTACACTAGTCTTTATTCCAGATTCTGCAGTACTGGTGGATTACTTGTGTTCTGTGCTACCTCTACTCTTAACCTTAATTAAATATATGTCATTTCTGCTTTCTCTCCCCCAGGGACAAGGCTGGTGGATATGGAATCCAGGCCCTCGGTGGGATGTTAGTTGAGTATGTCCACGGAGACTTCTTGAATGTGGTGGGATTTCCTCTGAATCACTTCTGCAAAAAGCTAGCAGAATTGTACTATCCACCCACTAGACACAATGTACAACATAAAAAGTATGACTCTATCCCTTCTGTGGACACTTTCGAGAACCTAAGTGATGGAGAAAGTGAATCTTCAAATTTCACAGAGCACAAAGGTGTTAGTAAGTTGGACAGCAGTGGGATGTGTTCCTCAGGAGCTGTTTACAATTCTGAAAACAGTTCTAATGTCAGAACTGGTTTTATGGTACCTTTGGAAAATCAGAATGGAGTGTCGGCAAGCGCAGCAAAACTTCCATCTAAAATTCTAGAGCTGATGGATGGTTTCAGAGCTTCAAAGGTAAGGGGAAAAAATAAAACTACTCATTACATTGCTGAGTGATATGATAATGTGAAATACTTGAGCTGGGCTAAGAATGTATTAATAATTAGTAAAAAAAGACCACTGAAGTACCAGAGAATCTAAGATAGCTGAAACTTCTGGTGCAGTGCAGACATTGGGTTTTTTGGTATTTGCTTTTATTTGTTCTGTGAAATTTCAGTTGCCCATTTGATTAAAATTTCTGTCTCTTGATTTGAGAGGGAAAAAGTTTGGGGTTTTTTTGAAACTGATCACAAGAGCACAATAAAGCAGAAAGTGAGGAAGTTACTTTTATAATACTCTGCAAAGAAAGCATTTAATGTGGTTATCTGACTTAAAACTATGACAAGAATTGTATATATTATATTTCGTTTCTAATTTTTAATGCTTAGCATTAGAATTCTGTGGAAGATCTTAGGGTTTTTATTCCCTATTAAGGCAGTTATTTTTTTTTTATACCCTTTTGCATGTTCCAGGTATGTTTACCTGACAATCTCCATGTAGTACCTGATGGAGACATATACGTAACAGCTTACAGAACAGAAGGTCACATGCTCTGTGTAGCAGCCAAGTGTGATGAGATATGAGTAGATGGGCATTTTAAGTGCTGCCAAGTTTTCTACTTACAGCAACAGTGTGGTGAAGACTGGTGAAAGAGAAATGAACACCAATCATTTGAAGAGATCACTGATCTCCATCAAGTCATTCATGTTTTAGGAAGAGGTGAAAAAACTGCTAAAGTGGCAGTGAAATGACAAATCTGGAAGTAAAGATAAAACAAATTTGAGAGGGGATGGAGGGAAGCATCCAAGACAGTGGACAATGGTTTTGCTGAAACAGTAGAAAGTTGTACTCGGAGCTGAAGGGAGACCATAGCGTGATCACTGTAGATCTGTGGGTGTGCTGCTTGCAGGCATGCAGTGCAGTACCGAGAGATTTGGAGTAAAGCAGCCTTGAGACTGCTGTGTTTGTGAGCTTCCTTGTGTATCCATAGGGAGCAAGTTTTGATTTACTTGAATGGGTGAGACGATGCTTAGCATTTCTTAAATTTAAGTTAAAAAAAAAAAAAAAAAACCACGGAGAATCATCAGCATTTTGTTGCATGTTATGTACGCTGTTTACAGTGATGTGATTCCAAATTCTGCTTTGTGCAGTGAAAGATGATGGAGGCTGTAAATAGAAGCAGAAGCTTTCCCACTAATCCAATGTAAAGTCATAGATGAAGTGCTGAGTTTCATGTTGAACTAGTGGGGAATGTTTTTTCCTCAAGACTTGGAGGAAATTTTTTTCAATTTTTCTTTTACAAAGAAAAATGTAAAAATTTGTAAAATTTTTAATTGTAAATTTACAATTTGTAAAATTAATTACCAGTTGCAATGAATGCTCCCTGTGATCTGACAAAACTCATCATCTCTCCACTTGTAGAATAGGGATAAGAACATAAAAGCATTTTGTTTCACAAAAGCTCTCAAGTTCTGTATCATTTTGATCCTCGAGTGTTGTTTCAAGGACTTCATAGAGCAGAGTGAAATCTCCTGCAGGCAAAGATGTTGCTGCCACCTGTTTTACTCTGAACAGCTGCTGTTGCAGAACAGGAGGGGATCAGGGTTAATTCATACTTTCTCAAACTTAGTATATTCTGAAATTGCATGATTGGATCTGCACTCAGACCTTTGTGGGTTGTTTTTTTTTTTTCTTTGATATTTTTCTTCTTTTTTTTTTCCCCTCTCCTGGGACTGAGAATTACAGAATGCTAGAAAAAGAGTGACTTGGATCAGCCAAGTTTTTGACCCTATGTTCTCACCTTCTCTTTTCTGTTCCTATGCTTTCCAGGTGGTATCAGTCCAAAGAATGGGCAGCTCTTAGAAGCCAAATGGTTGTAGACTAGATGCAATTGGCTCAGCATTGTGAAAGCCTGGATTATAATAAATCCCAGCTATACATTCTTATTAGAGTAAGAGTGGAAACTGTAAAAAGTGTATAAAGATGAGAAAATACATAGACATGCAGTAGCAGACCTTCCTCTCCAAAGTTAATCTAGAAACTGTAAAAAGTGTATAAAGATGACAAAATACATAGACATCCAGTAGCAGACCTTCCTCTCCAAAGTTAATCTCTTTTTCTCCTTTTGATTTTTATTAACCAGAATGTCAATCCCTTTTTTTTTCCTTGACTGCCTTTGATTGTTAGAATAGAATAGGATAGAATAGACTATTTCAGTTGGAGGGGACCTACAATGAACATCTAATCCAACTGCCCAAGTTGCCTGCAGTTGCAAAGAAATGGATTCTGTGATTGCTGTATATGCTTCCACTGTTGTGCTCTATGTAAGTTCCTTGGTTTTAGGTGTTTTAACTGTTTCTGAATACTGAAACTGCAGAACTGCAAATTAATTCCAAATGGAGAGGTATATATCGTCACATATCATTAACTTTCCACTCTGGTTTGGTTAACATCTCTCTACAAGTTCACTTAAGTTTTTCAGCTTACACAGCTGCATTGCCCATGGGTTTTTCTTCACCATCAGGCACTGGCTGTTCTCTCTTCCTCATTCCATATATACATGTCCTATTAAGGTGTGCATGTAGTACAGTTGTGCTCTGAAGTTTTACTCTTTTTTTCCTTAATTTTTATTAAACAAAGACCTAAATTATAGTAACTAAAGCTGTTACACTGCCTTAGTGGAGCTTTCCACTTTCTTACATCTTGGTTAAATGAAATTTAATTTGATCTTTTGGCATTGGTTCAGATGCTTAAGAATGTTTGACCTTACGGAACAAGCTTATAGATTGGGATATGCAAAATATCTGAATAAAGAGGGGGTCTTCATACAAAATCTGTAGGCTGTGTTCCAGAATATTTTGAGTTCCCTTCTCTCCCAAACACATCTGTTTAAAATTCTGTTACTTGGCTAAGACAGTGAAACCCTCTGAGAGGGAAGGAAACATATCATAGCAATTTTTAGGAATTTTCTTCAACTGTGTTGCACTTCTTAAAGAACAGTACCTGTGTAGAGTAATTCTAGGCAAAAGGTATAGTTCTTCTGTTTCTTGATTGCTGTCTTTTAAACACAGCATGATAACAATTTTTTTCCTGCATGTAGGCTCTGTTTGTAGCCTCTAAGCTGAAGATGTTTGATCATCTGAAAGATAAAGGTCCACTGAAGGCTGTGGATATAGCAAATGAGGCTGGAACCTCTGTGTGTGGAACAGAAAGACTTCTTGATGCATGTGCTGCTCTTGGATTACTGGATAAAACACCACAAGGTAATTAATTTTTCTTCCCCCCAACTGCATATAGTACTGAAGGACATGGAGGACTGGAAGAGGTGCTTTGAAGGTCCCAGGGTCTGACTTGATGTTGTGGGTAACTTGGATTTGGGGGAAAGGAGAAAGGATTGTGGCTGCTTTGCTTTCATTACTAGTAGCTGGAATTGTTTCATTGAGGGCAGGCTTTGTCTAATGAACACATTCATGTCTCCTTTGAGGAATCCTTAGACTGCTCTTGCTCTCTGGACATAGTACTGACTAAATTTCTAAGAAAAAGTTGAATGGGCAGTCCCAGGGAGCAGCATAAGAGCTCATACGTATCATCTGCACTTGGGTCACAACAACCCCATGC
>NW_010552555.1:0-16185 GCF_000687285.1 Phaethon lepturus
GTCTGGAGAAGAGGAGAGTGAGGGGAGACCTCATCATTCTCTACAACCACCTCAAAGGAGGTTGTGGTGAGGTGGGTGTTGGTCTCTTCTCCCAAGTAACTAGTGATAGAACGAGAGGAAATGGCCTCAAGTTGCGCCAGGGGAGATTTAGAGTGGATATTAGGAAAAACTTATTTACTGAAAGGGTGGTCAAGCATTGGAACAGGCTGCCCAGGGAGATGGTGGAGTCACCATCTCTGGAGGTGTTCAAAAAACGTGTGGATGTGGCACTTCAGGACATGGTTTAGTGGCATGGTGGCGTTGGGTTAATGGTTGGACTTGATGATCTTGAAGGTCTTTTCCAACCTTGATGATTCTATGATTCTATGATTCTAACTAATTTAGGACAAATGGTTGCATTTTTTGAAAAGAATGCTGTTACAAGTCCTGTCAGGCTGGGCATGCAAAATGACTTTGTGTTTTGAAAGTTCAAGTCTATTCCTTCATTGCCTTTAGAGGATTTTGTGTATGGGATTAAAAAAGTAGCAAGTGAAATGGAAGTGAATGCTTAATTATTTGAACAGTTTTGTTAAAAGCCCCGAGGGGTTGCTAATGTAGATGATACCTTGTTAAATATACATGTTTCAATTCTTGACAAAAACGTGTGTTTTAAATTGTTTTCTTTTTCCTGAAAGTTGAGGGTACAAATTGACTGTTCATATTATTATTGATGAAGTTGTGTCTGTAGACTACTACTAATTAGTAAGAACAATAATGCTGAAGATGTTTTTTTGCTCTAATTGCCTCCTTAGTGTACTGTGAATGGTTTGCCTTAAGTGCTGACAATGCTCCTATAACTAATCTCTGTGTGAAGGTAAACACATCATTGTCTTGGAATGAATTTTCCATTTAGTTGTATAATGCAATGCCATAATAGACTGTTTGCTTTGTTTGGTTAAGGAAAACAATCATCATGGTAATAGATCATATTTTCTGATTTTGGCCTTCCTTCAATTAGCAGTTAGAATTGAACCAGAAGCCCACATGCTTCTGCATCTGTGTCTTCAGGACTGATATCCTGGGTTCCACTTGCTGTAACGTCTTGGCCTCTTTTGTAGTATTTACCATCTCCATCCTTTTGCTCTTAAATATATGCAGCTTTACAAATGTTTGACTTGTTGAGGATGGGAATTGTTGCAGACATTTGTTTCTTTCAAAGTGTCTATTTTAAGTTCAGGTATGGCCTCAGAAATTGCTGGAACATGCATGGAGACTGGGAGATTGAGCAGTTTTAAATAAGACTCAATGATGGATCAAGTTCTATACCAGCAGGCAGCAAGACTATACGCACACCTTCCTACACTGTATCTTTGTTAGGGTCTACACTATGATCTACAAAGCAGGTACCCCCTCCAGGACCTGTGCTTCTGCTGGGAAGACGTACTGGTCTTGGATACAAAGTGAGCTGACTCAGGGATCTGTCACTAAGACTAAAAATACACCACTAAACTGGGCTTGAGCAGCAACTTGCAATTGTGTCTGAAAATTGAGTCTGTCTTGTAGCAATTTCTGACATAACTGTGGCAACTGTGCGTCAGACTACATGGTACAAGCCACTGTCAAGTGCAAGTTGCGTAGAGCAGAGATCAGAAAGTTAGTGCATGTAGGCAATTGCAAATGCAGGCTCGAGGTTATGTTGCCTGGGATTACGTGAAGGAGAACTCAGAGGAGAAATATAGGGATAGTTTCAGAGAGAAAGTTTGTATCGGTGATTGAAATGAACTGGACGTACGTTGTTAGGTTTTTCTATATGGGAAAAGAATTGGATTTTGTGATCACAAGTTACAGGGGAGGAGCACACAGACACAACAATGATGGATGTAGTATAAAGCTGTCAGTTTACTAAATAAGTAAATTAGGAATGACTTTTGATTTGATACGCATATTCTTTTATCCAGAGATGAAGTCATGACAAGGTTGAAAGCCATCCTTTTTTTGGAAGTGGTTAGTTTACTTTTTTTTTTACAGAGGACAGAATTGAAATTATTTCCAAATATTTCCTGAAGGTTTATTCATGAACATGAATCTGTGTATGGCACATATTTACATGGTCTTGAAGGTCTCAGGAGCAGAATTTACTTGCCATCCAGATAATGATGCTACAGGGTGAAAAATTATAATATTTAACTTTCCTGACTAAAAAAAAAATACTTCAATAGGTGATCTGAATATTTTGGTGAAAATCTAGTGTTCTGACTTCCTAGTCAGCTTTCAATAGATGTGTGTTACCTGTGTGAACGGGCAGGTTTCCACCTCTATCTAATGATTAGTTGCGATACACAACAATGTACAAAGTACGTTTAAGGAAGCTAGAAGAAGGGATGAAGTCTTATTTAGGATGGATCCCTATATTACATGAAATTGAAAAGTCTAGTGCAGTAACTATGCCTGTGTTCAAGGTGCTTCATCAACTAAAGCTGCCTTGCAGTTATGACAGAACCTCTGCTTATGCTTATAACACTAATATATTTTTATCGTTATTTTCTCATGCTGCCTGTGTTCACAACTTCAGGAGTTATTGACAAAAATATGTATGTGGTAGAGTGCTTTTTTCTTACCGTTCATATATTTTTAGCTTTTCTTCTAGTCTGTGCAATAACTGCAACCACCATGATAGAATAGTGTTGCTTTGTGATTTGTTTCAAAGGCTTGTTTGGTTATTAAATATTTTAATGTATGTCCAATTACGTCAAGTTCTTTTAAAGCAGTTCTTAAATATTGTTGGAGCTCTTTATGACACTCAGACTATGTTTTCTAGATCTTTATGATGTAATTGTTAAGATCTTTTTAATAGCAGTGAACGTGAAAGCAGCTTTATTGGACAACTCATTTACGTTGGAAGATAACATTAAACGAGACTTCAGTTTATGAACTCATATACCTTTTACAACCTATTGGCTTTTAAAGCAAGACTACTTTACAATAGTTTACTTAACCATTGTCTTGTATCACTTGACAAAGTATGGATTAAGCTTAAAAATCACAATTTAGATACTGTCTTTAGGCACAGAATGTGGAGCCTATATGTAGAAAGTGATGAAGTTGACCAACAAATTGTTGAAAGAAACTGGATTGATTTATTTTTCTTCTTTTTCTTTCCTGTTATCAATGAATATGTTGGAGATGCTATACCTTCTGAAGCTGTTTGGGGTGTTGTAATGTTACTTCTCATTCCACAGCTTTTAGCAGACACCTGGATATACTACACTGTCAGCGGCTTCAGAGCAAACGATGAGTTAACAATATCTCTATGTCAGTTGAATTTTCCTACAAGAAAAGCAAAAAAACCAAGTATGCCCTAAGAAGCTTGAATATGGCTGCATCCATGAAACACATTAGGTATAACCTCATTATGAAAGCTGCCTTTCAATTCTGTTAACAAGTATTCAACTGTGAGTTTAGAGGCTTTGTTCAGGGATTGGGGCCCCCTTTTGTGCTACATACAAAACAGCGCAGAGAAAATACAATCCCCACTCCAGAGGCTTGGAAAAGACTCCACATGTTGTTCAGAAATATTGTAGTTGGATTTATCATTTTCTAGATTTGCAAGCTTACTTAGGATCTCAAAGTCTAGTTGCACAATTTCTGTCTTATATTGTCAGCAGCAGCTCAGACTCCTGAAGCCAAGCTCTGTTTTGAGTTTCGTGTGAATCAGTGGAGCCTGGAGTTGCACATATGTGGCTAGAGCAGAACTGAAAGAGTCGTGTTGTGCTGATAGCCTTGTGCATGTCATTTTGTTAACAAACTGCCATTAATGTGCAAGACAGAAGGGATTCCAGCTCATTTTCCAGTTTCCCATCATGATTACCTTGATCTTTTGGTCTAACAGAAATCGAAACATCTTCCCTCCTTGTCTCAGTTTCTACCCTTAACATCAGTCAATGTGACTGACTGGATAAAAACAACAAATAAGCTGAATTTAAAAAAAAAAAAAAAAGAAGAAAAAGTGTTTTTATCACCGCATTTTTGGAGAAGAGCTGTTTCATAAAAATTTAAACTGTGTTTTTTTCCCCTTAATATTTTCATTTCCTGTGTAGGAGATATGGATTATCCCCTTTATTTTATGATTTTCAGGACAAATGTATTAGACCAAAGCAAAAGATCATCTAGACAATCTAGGGAGGATTATAGCCAGCAGTAATTGTCAGGCATGTTTGCTTGAGAAATGTGTAGGGGGAGGAACATTTTCTTTGGTGTATTTAGTAGCTGCTAAAAATCCAATGTAATGTAGTGAATAGTTAGAATTTTAGGAAAACTACAAAAAAAGACACTGTCCAGCACTTATCTTTTACAACAGTGAAATTAAAACCACAGCTATGAAAGGTTTTTTTTTTTCCTATAAAATCCAAATTTTTCTGACTTCTATAAATGCATCCAATAAAAGCAGATCTAAAGTTCATGAAAGCAATAAGGTATCTGAAGTGGGTGCAAAGCAGAAGAGTTCTTATGTCACATCATTTTAACAGCTAAGTCAGTGGAGCTAATACAGATGATATCAGTGAACATCTGGCTCCAAATATATTCTATATAGGTTGCCTTGCTTTGGGGGTTTTTTTGATGTTTTTTTTTTTTTCCTTTTTTCCCTCTGACTTCTTTTAAAAAGGATACTGTTGGTGCTGTGTTCAAGATGCTACACATCTGGCCCTTTCCTTTGAGAGCTCTTGATTTTCTTTTCCTTGTTTTTAGCAGTCAGAAGGAGAGTCTTTTGCAACCTCCTCATGGTGGTCTTAGCTCACAGTTGAAAATATGCCTGCAGGGTTTTCTGTGATAGATTTTCCCAAAATCTTTGTGCCACTCCTGCTAGCCAGAGAAGCTCTGCCTGCTGTGTCAGTTACTGGTGTTCTGCACAGGTTACAGATATTTCCAGAACCACAGCTTCCAGCTCTGCTCCTGCTACTGATCAGCTTGGTAGAACTGAGTAGTTAAGTGATGGACTTTTTGGCAACACAGGCTGTCCCAGAAGCAGCCCAGGGCCCCTGAAACACTGAGTGCATTTTCAAGTGTGATTAACTCCACCCATACTTTAGCCATTTGCCGGGAAGTTTCAGGACAATCAAGTTATTTGTGCCTTGATTTAAATCTGACTGAAACTTCTTTTTTGTTTTGGAAAGGAGTAGGAGTTTTTGCACTTGTTCTGTATCAAAGCAGTCCCTTCTTGTACTGGGACTGGAGTGCTCTGGTTAATTTTCCCTGTCCCAGGGGTAGTTGCATTTCTATTTGTGCTTTTACTGTAGAGTCGAGAATGTCCTATGAATGCCAGCTATTGTCTGCAATATTTGTCTCTGAATAAAGAGCAGTATTTATTACCTACACACCTGCCCCATTAAAGTATGCCCACTTTTCCACCACCTCAGCTAACCTGACAGGCATGATGATTGAAGATGCTCAGTTGTTCCTGTCCGTGGGTTGATGCGTGCTGTCAGACAGTGAGGCTGTTCAAATGATTTTGGCACTAATTGCATATAAAAGTACCTTCCAACAATAGGGAGGACGCTGTAGCTGTGATACTAACTCCACTGAACAACAGCTATGAATATATAATTTCTTTTCATGGAATCCAACCTAAATGTACATTTTGTTGATTTTATTTTGACATTTTTGGTGGCATATCCTAAAGGCAGAGGAAACTCGAGTCTTTTCTTCTTGTTACCAAAACTAGAAGAACATGAAAGCTGCTTTCTCTGGCTTTCCAAAAGCTTCAGGAAAGAGTCACTCCACAAAAAGAGACTGTGTTTGGATCTAACATGAGCAGTGTTATCAAATGCACAAGAAGATAGCACAGGTTCTTTGTATTTCCTTTTTGAGTCTCAATTTGATGTAGGTTTCTGGAGTATCATCAATTGATCAATAAAACATGTTAGACTGCATGCTAGTACTGATTAATTCACACCTTTGGTACACAGTAAGAAACAAGGTGAAGCCTGGTGTCTATAAAAGGGACTTGCTAAGTGCATTAGCCAGTTATCAACTAATGTGTGTAGCACGTCTCAGAGGACCACCCCAGCGATCGCAGCCCCGCTCGCCTGGCGTGCCGATGGCATCAATAGGATGTGGCGGCATCGCGGGTGGAAAGGAAGTCCAACCGTACAGCAGCTGGCAAACTCTACTGTATGTTTCCAGGTCTCGCTTGAGGGCTGAGGGGAAAAGAAAGCTAGTATTGCTGAAAAAATTTAGTCTTAGACATATCCTGGACTTCTTTAGCAAGAAAGATCAGTTAAAAGCTGTATTTTAGCCTTCCATGAAAGAACTTTTCGATTATGTGTTTGAAGATTGAGTACAATTTGTGAAAAGGACTCCCTTGCAAAGGATCCTGTTTGTGTCTTCTTTTTTTTTTTTTTAAATTCAAATTCCAGAAATGGTGGCTGTACACTGTAAGAGCTGCTTTTCTCTCCACACCGGAGGAGTCTTAAATATCCCCAAGTGGCCAGCTTCTAACAGCTATGTTTTGATAATTTATAGCTCTTTTAGTCTCCCTATGTTTAAAATTTTGTGGGAGGACTGCTGAATTTTACCAAAAAGGGTGGGAGGATTTTCCTGTGCTCCCTGTGTTGTGTTACCTGACCAGGTCCACAAGTTCTAACCTTTTTACAGTCGGTTATGTCCAAATCTATTCCAGTCCTTACTGAGTCTGTGAAAATATAAAACTGTTAGCATGTTAAGCATGCCTCTGGCCATGACACATCATAAATCCAAAAGCAGGAGTTTGTGAGGGGCTGCTCTGCTCTGGACAATGTCCACGAGCAGCCAGATGCTGGCCTGTCCTCCTTGTCCTTGCTTCTCCCTGGCTGCAGCCGGTGGCCGGCTGGTTGAGTGGCAGTTCACTGAGAAGCGGTCAGCAGGTGGGATGTGTGCTGGTTTGTCTTTGGGAACATGCTGACTGCTTGGAGATGAGAGCTAAGGAGAGCTGTAGGTCAGAAGACAGACTGATAGCAAGAGGCCCTCCAAAGGTGGTGGACTTCTTTGTTGGGAGGAGGGGGCAACTCCAGGGCAAGGTTTGCTTTTTGTTTTCCCAGTGGTGTGAAGATACAGAGGTAACGTTCTGCTTTATCTCCCTTCTAAAAGGCTTTATGTAGGTCGGTCCTGCTGTGTGTGGCAGTGTGAGCGGCAGTGCCTGTGTGTCTAACAGTGGCTCATGACAAACCTCCTTCTTGAACTCCAAGCTGGCTTCCTCAGTGAGCATGGGCACCAGAAGCAAGGGTCCAGTCAGCACACCAAGTTCCCTAGGGAATTGCCATGGTACAGACTCGTTGCACATTAGCTGCATTCCACCCTGCTTCAATGCTGCTCTTAGAGTGTGAATATAAGGTTGATTTCCAGCACGATGATCAGGTATATGGTATATACCAAAGCATTGCATATCGTCAGCACAAAAGCTGTGGCTTTGTCGTCGGTAGGGCTGTAGGTGAAGTTAACTAGGTACCACCAGGACTGGAATTCTTTCTTGAATTCAGTAGCGTTGTCCCAAATTACTTTCCGAATTTCGGCGGGCAAGATGCTTTCTTCACCTTCTCGTATAATTGCAGCTGCCGTTAATTGCAGCTGCCATTGATTGCATCCACAGCTGAGCTTGGATGCAACTAAGGGCTAGAGAATATTACTTTGGGTTTGATCAAGTGCATCCACAATCGACTGGTGGTCCTTCTCATTCACTTTTCCCCACTGAGGCAACAGATTTGACAGAAGCCATTGGTTACCCCCCAGGGTTGAAAGAGAAGATTGTAAGGGGTGTTTCAATTTGTTTAAATCACTGGTTACTGCAGTCAATTTATTGGCAAGTACCTCAGCATCTATACTGTTTAAGACATCTAATCCTGTTCCCAAGATACCAGTTGCATCTCTCTTTGATCGTCTTGGAGAAACGAGAGTCCGTCCACATAACCATACTGACTATCCTGCGTAAGATGGACTCAAGAATGGTGAGCAGGTAGGTTTAATTGTGGAGATACTTGTTTGCATTGATAATTCCACCCGCTTGAGGTAATATGATGGATTAAACAACACTTGTTATTGTCCTGTGTTTTTAATTATGTAAGGACCAATGTTGAAGATGTAGGGAGTTAGGCTAATAGGAGGTCGAGGTGTTACATTTTCCAGATCTGATATGGGCAGAGGTTTCATGTCCATTCAGTTGGCACAGATGTTTTATCAATCATAAATTCAAACAACAAGTTTGTACCTCTGTAACCCCATATACAGTACACAATTACAGGTTTGGTAAAGGTAAAGTTGTACCAACAGTCTGAATTTGGTTCAGTTATTTTGTAACACTCAGTGTTATAGTTCTCTGGTCTAGTAGAGTCAGTATGATATGCTTTAATTTTGGTTGGCCTATGGTAAATAGACCCAGTAATCACTCGGCAGCCAATCTGTATTTTTTGCCCTAGAGTGGCTTGGACTATAGCCATCCGGAGGGAGTTATTCCAACCCCATTCATCTCTCAAATATGTTTCATCTCCATGTATAACTACAATAGAGAGATCTAAATCCTTTTTGTTTTGTGGTGTTCCAGTGCTTGAAGTGTTTCTTAACAAGGCGTGGTCTCAGGGATTATCACCAGATATGTCCCTAACTCCATATAATAAAGTGTTTTCTGTGGGGTTGCTGACAAATGATTCAGGTAGAGTATATAGAACTAGGTTGGCTGGTGTGGTGGGGTCAGGTTCAGTTACGTCTATTTTGAACTTAAATGACAGTCCCATATTGTGCTGCCACCAGAAACAAACCACGGTAACAGGTTTAACCGGAGTGAAGTTGTGCCAACAATCCCATTTGGCTGTGGCACAATACCCTGTGGTTGTTGGGTTTGAGGAGGCTGAAAAGATACAGGTGCCCTTTTCATGTGTGGATCCATTGATCGTTCTGCACCCTACTTGGATTTCCTCTCCTGTTTTTCCCCTCAGGGGTGGGAGTTCTCTGCCCTGGCTCCACTCATGTTTTCAAAACACCTTGGCCCCATGCGTGACTACAGTAGCTAAAGTTAAGTTTTCCTGGATGATCTGTGTTCCCACAATTTCATTATACTTGACATAAGCTTGGGACCATGGCCATTTCGGGTCTTTCGAACTACAAGTTAAGAGAAATTGTATTAAAATTAAGGCAAGACGCCACATCACTAATTCCATCCATTGGGTTAGGGTCCCACGTTGTTCATTCAGAATTCCTGTGAACACAAAAGAAAATATGCTCGGTCTTACTTAACTGGCAGGGTTAAAAAGAGGGTGAAGTCCACCGAGTGCTGATCCGGTGTACTTTTCCTGAACAATCTTTGGCTTCCTGTGCATAGGGATTTTTGGGGGTGGTCAGTACCATTCATACTGGTCCAATTTGAGGCATTTTCACCAATACAGGTTGTCCAGTGTAGAATCCTGTAGAATGTTCTTTGAATTTGACATGAACTTTTGGGGCAATTGTATTGGCAGTTGTGCAGAAGGCTTTTATTTTGGGGCAGCTATTGCCACTCCATCTGTTATTCAGTTGGTAGATGACATCGTATAATTGCAAGTGCCACCCTCGTTCATGAGTTTTGGCAAAATGCTTAACCAGTCCATTGGTGTGTTCAACAATGCCATTAGCCTGAGGATAGTAGGGAGTGTGGAACACCCGCCGAATCCCTTCTTCTTTGGCCCGGTCTTGTACCACTATAGCAGAAAAGTGTGAAGCATTATCACTCTGAATTTCTTCTGGAATGGGAAGTGTGCTGAACCATCTTTTAACGCCCTTCAATGTGTTTTTCCCAGTAGCTGATGTAAAGTCAGCAGCTAAGGTGAGGCCAGATATAACTTCCACTCCCACCAGAATATATTTTTTCCCTTCTGATGGTTGCAATGGACCGATACAGTCTGCCAGGATTTCCACAATGTCTTTTTGTCCCGAATGTGCAGGGAAGGCGCCTTACTCGGGTGGTCTCTGTTAAGTTGTGAACGGCATTGTGAACAGGCAGTCACTACGTGCTCCCATAGCTTAACTGACACAGGCCATCCTCCGGCTGTGCCTTCTCAATACAAATCTGCCCGTCCGGTGTGACCACGCTTGTGGTGTAACCATTCGAGTAGGTGTTCCCTTTGCTGGTCCTCATTCACAACCTCAATTTGTTGCAGCCAGGTCAGGCTGTCTACCTGTTGGTTGAACTGAGCAGTGATAGAATTTGAATGGTCATGTCCTTTCACCCAACCAATGTGCAACACCCTGTGTGTTCCTATCTCCAGCAGTTGTTTCCAACTATCGGTTGGCCAGGCTGAGACCCTGTTCACCTGCCACCCATTAGCTGCCCGATGACCAATCCACTCTTGTTTTTAACAGCATATGAATCAGTGTAGATATGGCTAGCACCATGTTGTGCAGCTAAAAGGACTGCTCTAAGTTCTCCTGCCTGTGCATTACCTTCATCTGTTTCCATCACTCTTTCTCCAGTTTCCACTTCCAGTGCTACAGCTTTGTATTTCCACTTATTATTCTCCCTGTGAGATGATGCATCAGTAAAGCACACTCCAGTAGGATCACTGTCTTCCTTCAGAGGGGGTGCCTCTTGAATTGGAGAAGGTTTGTTAGGTACAGGTTGGAACAACAGGGTACCTTCTATATCCTTCTGCAGTTTAGATGTCTTGATACTCCCCTCAGTAACTGGGAACTTTCATTAATGCCCTCCAGGTAGGCATACCACTTACGAACTGTGGGTTTCTGGGCGATACCGGTGAGTGGTGCTGTTCCTTTACGGACTATGTCTAGGAGACGGAAAGGTCCCCTAATGATCACACTCTGTTCTCTCCTTATTTGTTCAGCTTGTTTCACTGCCGGTACTAGGGGTAGCAGACCCTTCTTAAGATCTGAATACCTGCTCTTGGTATTGTTGAAAGAGTGGGAGCTAAATTCCAGTGGTCTCTCCGGGCCCTCCGGCCCCCTTTGCCATAAGTTGCAATGAGAACTGTGTTCACTGAACTCCCATTCTACATGGGTAGGATCAGTTGGATGTATAGGACCAAGCTGTTGGATAGTCTCAGCTCTTTTTTCAACAATTGTAAGGCATTTGTATGCTCCTCAGTCCATTCCCATGATTTTCCCTTTCTGAGCAAGTTATATAAGGGGTGAGCAATAATGGAAAAAACAGGAATATGTTTATGCCAATAACGTAAGGCTCCCAGAATGTCCTGTAATTCCTTTGCACTTGATGGATTTTGTCCCTGTTCTATTTTTTCCAGGGTGTCCTGAGGAATAGAAGCTGCTCCTTTAATCCACCAGACTCCCAGGAATTTAACTTCCTGTGCTGGTCACCGACACTTTGAGTCTGGAATTTCCAGTCCTAATTCAAGTAAAGTTCCCCGGATAGTTTCTGTGGTGTTATTTACACTCTCTTGACTTGCCCTTCCTACCAGGATATCATCGATATACCGATAAACCGTACAGCCAGATGAAACAGAAACTCCTGCTAGGGCCTTAGCCAAAGCATGGTGAGCTATGGTGGGGGAGTGGTTATATCCCTGCGGAAGCCGGTTAAAGATATACTGGGTCCCTTTCCATGTGAAAGCAAGTTGCTTTTTATCCTGCTCCAGGAGGGAAATCATGAAAAACATACCTTTAACATCTACAGCAGCCACCCAGGGGTGAGCGGCTCCCTGTATCAGTCACTATCTCCGCGATGTTTGGAACCGCGGCAGTTAGGGGTGCAGCGTCACCGTTTAACTGTCGGTAGTCTACTGTAAAACTCCACTGCCCGGCTGGTTTCTTTACTGGCCACACTGGCGAATTGTAAGGCGAATGAGTCCTCTTAATGACATCTCCTTTTTTCCAATTCTGTTACCACCTCGTCAATCCCCGCCAGCGCTGCTGCTGGCAGCAGGTATTGCCGAACACTGGTGACTTTAGAGGGGGGTAAGGGAATAGATGTGTCCAACAGACTCAGTCTCATGGTGCCGAATTCCTTTTCCGTTCCTGCAAAACTCCACACAGCCCCGTCCGGGAGTTTCCACATCCGCCCGCGCAGCATGTCAAGTGCTAGGATGTCAGTGTGTGCAGCACCTGCTAGTACCTCCGCCCTGGTTCACCTCTGTTCCCCGGGCAAGCAGAGGGAACCCTTGGCGGTGGGACCCTCCTTTACCACACTGTCTGTTCCTCTAAATTTAACCCTGTGTCGACCGGGGCTGATGCCCAGGGTTTGAGCTCTTTCTTTGGTGACTACTGACGTCTGGGCTCCGGTATCAGTGAGAAAATTTACCAGTATTTTCTGGGGTCCTACGGGGATGGCAATGATGGGTTCAGAGTTTTTAACGGAGAGCCACTGAACTGCTAATACCCGCAGGGCTGGGTGGCTCACTGCCCTCCCCGGGGGTAGAAGTTTTTTTGCTGGACTTCTGCCGTACCAGTTGGATTACATTCTGGTGCAGAAGGCACACTTTCCTTGTGGGTTGACGGTGGCTGAGCTGTAGGATTTTCCACAGCCAGTTAATTCTTTTTGCCCAGAGATTGGATTAATGTACGGAGATCCTCTGTAGAGGCACCGCTCAAAAAAATCGGGGTACCCCCAAATCCAGGGCTTTACACCACAATTCACCCCGTTGCCTGTCAGGTTTAAACTTCCGATCTGATTTATGTTTGGGGGTGTGTACTTGGTGAACTCACCAGAAATATTCTGGGGCTTTCCACCAGACAATCCGATCCAACCCATTCAGCGTCCGTATTTATCTAGGTCTTGTCCAAAGTCACTCCAGGTGTGTACATTAGCAATTTGAACCGGTTTGACTGGACTGCGACCAGCGTCATTGATAGTGGTTTGTATATGATCCTGGGTGTTTGCTACACACATCTTGAGACAATCAGGGAGACCATGAATGAGAAGGGTTAATTGCGCTGGGTCCACTGGGGCCAACATTGGTGATTTAAAAAACTGATTCCTGTCATACATCGCTTGTATGCAGGCTGCTTTCTGTACTGCCTTGGCTAGATCAGAATAGCCTGTGGCTTTAATTTCCAGTGGTTCTCCCTCCAGCTGGGGATCTATGCCACCTGCCCAAAACGCAACCTGGGAGGTCAAGGAGTGTCTATGCTTCCCTGGGTTGGTGGTTAAAAACACTCCTGGCCCCCAAAAGCCTCCTGCTTCTTCCTCATTCAACATAATCCGGTCTCCTCCTTCAAGGGAAACTCGCCACAAATACTCAACCTCTGGCTCTCCTGGTCGCCTTGAGAATTTTTCCTGTATTTTTTTCGACTCTGCTGGTGACCATGGAATTGTATGCACAGTAGTGCGGACCTCATCATCGTCATCAACAATAGTCTCGGTTTTAAGCAAGGGTCGTAAGGGGACCAGTTGAGAGTTGGAATCAGAGGTTTCTCTAGTGTCCTCATCACTACTACAAAATCACACAGATCTGCTTCCAGTCTCAGGGTCTGATTTAAGCATTAACCTGCGAATCTGTGTAACTGGAGCAAAAGATGGTATTTTATCTAACAGCTGACACACCTTGTCTAATAGCTGATTAAGATTTCTATTTAAGATTTTCTATTTCTATTTTGGCACACAAGGTCTTCATGTTCCTTTATAAGTTTACCCTTTTCTCTCAAAAGCCTATCCTTTTCACTCAAAAGTTTATCAACTTGGAATCCTAATTTTTCTCCTGTCTCCCTTTCAAAAGCTAATGACGACTTCAACACCTCATTTTCTGATTTCAGAGTTGTACATTCCACATTAGAAACTGGCGTGGGAGCAAGAGCTTCCTTAGCTGCTTCTTGAGCACAAGATAAACAAGCTCCTGAAACTGCACAGATGGCACCTTTGCTTTTTCTCACTCTACCCTTTTGTGCAGCTTGACACTGCTCAATGCATTCTATCACTTTTTCTTCATCCTTCCAAAATTGTTGGGCCCACTCCTTCCCAGCCTTGGAAGGGGCACAGTTATATTTTTGCAGCAGTTTATCCATGACAGCCTTGTCAGTTACACCAATTTTTCTGTTGCATTGAGAGGCAAAGCAATTTGGCGGAAACTGAATCCCCTTGCGATCCTCAGGTATCAGAGGGACTGGGGGCGGCTGGCCTTAGTTTCTGAGTGATGCCCAAGTCAGCGTTAGTAGTCTGGTCGCACCCAACACCTCCGTTGGACTACCGTGGGACAGCCCTGTCAGTTACACCAATTTTTCTGTTGCATTAAGAGGCAAAGCAATTTGGCGGAAACTGAATCCCCTTGCGATCCTCAGGTATCAGAGGGACTGGGGGCGGCTGGCCTTAGTTTCTGAGTGATGCCCAAGTCAGCGTTAGTAGTCTGGTCGCACCCAACACCTCCGTTGGACTACCGTGGGTCCGGATGCACTACTAACATCGCGCTACCTGCTCAGCCAGCGCTATCTGCTCAGCCAGGTACCACCTGAACTAGCACGGCCGCACTCAGAGGTACGGTCACATTCGGAGACAGCACACGCGGCTGAGTCAATCAATAGTGCGACTGATTGAAGCAACAGATGCACAAATTCTCTTAGATTGCCGGTGATAAATTCACTGTCTGCAAAGCACATGCAAATAGATAACTACAGCCGGGTTACACGTGCGTGGGGTAACAAAGCAACTCTACAGAGATTCCTGAGATTCCTGGGGATTCACTTGGGATAGCCAAGTGTTCGAATCTTACCCAAAGGCGTCCCAATGGGGAGAAGAGAGGGTCAGCCTGTCGGCGGATCCTAAAGGTCAGGAGAACGGGGTCGTTGCATCGATGGTATCTTCCCTGACATCCACCCCATCTCAAACTGTTTTATAGTGTTTTACTTCACAGGTGGAGCTTGAGTGACTCTAGTCATACGTACCTTTATCAAGATTGGTCCAAAATTCTCTCGCTTCGCATTTAAAGGCACAGACTAGGAAAAACTCAGTTGCGCAAGCTCATTGAGGGGTGGTCGCACCTTGGGAGGCGGGTAACTTTTGGGATTGAGGTGTGTTTTGGTATTATAATGAGATCATAATAGGCAAAGTTCACTCTGAGTACAGCATTTTGTCAAAAGTTGACAGACTGTTGGCCCAGGGCATCAAATGTCCAGCTTATTGATTTATACCGTGTACCTTTAGATTCCCTCGTTATCACAGCACGGCCGCGGTGTCTCCACTCCGCCCTCCAGGCAATTTCTCTAAGAGTCAGCACACCAAGTTCCCCTGATGTTGGCAACATCTGGGGTTGCCTAGGGAATTGCCATGGTACAGACTCGTCGCACATTAGCTGCATTCCACCCTGCTTCAATGCTGCTCTTAGAGCGTGAATATAAGGTTGATTTCTAAGCCACCCCCAGCAATCATTCCACAGGCAGGCTAAAGGGGACAGAGAGGGTGATGACGTGGTGTGGACAGGAAAACAACTGTTCCTGGGTACTGAGTCAATGTACTACCATATTTATTGCTGAAAAAGCTGCTGTAAAATCAATCTTGTCATAGCATTTTTTACTCCTGATGTATTCTTGAGTGTTTGGTATACTGTGCACATTCTTAGTTTTGAGAGAACTAACATTAATAGCTATTAAGTCTGAAACTGTGTGGCATTGTTAATTACCTCCAGTCATGTAATTTATTGAACTTACAAAACTTAAGTTCTTGAGTGCTATGACTAATTGTAAGATTGGAAATTAATCCAGAAGTGGAAATTACAGCCATACTTGAAAATGTCTCTCAGGCAACTTTGATAATTTTTACATGCTTTTATCCACAGGTCTCTACGAGGAGATCCGTCAGTGCCGTGAGGCCTGTGGAGAAGCTCATATGAAAACAATCTTGGCAACGGGTGAACTGGGGTCCCTTGCTAATGTCTACAAAGCCAGTATGATAGCTATGATGGCAGGTAAATATATGTGGTTTTCTTTTTAAGCTAAGAATGTCTTTGCTATATTATTTATGAAGCCTAAAAAATTCTAGTTGCAAAAGTTGTTTTGCCAATAGTAGGCAAAAACTGTTACGCAGCAGTTTCGGAAGTTGCAGGTGTAGTAATGCTGTCACATGTTTTGTATAACCTCCAAAAGCAATGTGGAATGTTAAATAACACTTAAAACTGCTAAATGACAAAATCTGTAGGAACAAATAATATTTTTGTCAAACATCTACTCCTTGGTATATGTAAGAAGGACCAGATACGTTTGGGTCAGATACACATATTATCCAGGCAGTTGCGATGAGCTACAGATGTCGTG
>NW_010552555.1:16216-54396 GCF_000687285.1 Phaethon lepturus
TTAAATGCAGGGGGAACTTCCCTGTGAAGATTCATGCTGACAGCTCTTGTTTCTGGTTTGCAATCACTTCTTCTAACTATCTGTATGAGAGCGCGATTTAGGAAACCAACTGTATTGGAAATGCAGGAAGGGGAAGAGCACCGTGCGCTCCAGCAGGCGCTGAGGTGGGGTGGGTTATAACTGGCTTTAATTGGCATACCCGAAAGCAATGGCACTCACTACCAGCAATTAATGGGTACTTCAAAAGGAATTTGGTCTTCCCTGTCTTTGAAAGCTCCATTACATCTGACCTGATGTTTAGGAGTCTGTCTGTCTTTTGTTCCGAACCTTTCAGCTAAGAAACGCATTCCCATGAGTAGGGTTTTTAGGGGCTGCGTATAGTTTGTAGGTGTTATTTTTTTGCATAGCTATAGCCATTGCAGACCCTAAATGTAACAAAGCACCCATTTGAGGCCAGACTTACAGCGGTATGTTCTCTCTGCAGCTTTGGGCCTGCTCTGGTACAATTTTCCCTATTTTAACCAAGATTTTAGGGCTGCGATTTAATACCGTCTTTAAGATGCAAAAACGTTATATTTTTTGAACTCTGTTCCAGCCACCTGCTTCTTCCACCATGCTTGAAAGAGGGCTCTTCAAGTGTATTGATAGAAAGAAGGACCACTTGAGTTTGTCTTCTAAACTTTCCCTCATTTTTGTGTTGATTTTTTTCTCCTATAAGCTCTTCAGACTTGAAATTTCTTCTTATTTTAGAGCAAGCAAAAAGTAATCCAAGTGTCTTGTTAGTATTTAAATAAATATTCAACTTGCTGCTGACCTCATTGTCTCCTTACAAAATACTGCTTATCTACTTCAAATAGAATGGGAAGCATTTCAGGCTTTTTACATGCTCAGGTACAATGCCAATTAGTGTCATTAGATGCAGAGGATTAGTATTATGCCAGTAAATACTGGTTTTAATTAGAAGAGATGTAAGAAATACACATTTCTTGTCATTTAAACTGATGTACGAATCATTATGATCACTATTTGTAACACAGAGAAGTGAAAAATTCAGGTTGTAAAGCATTTTAACATTTTCAGAGTTTTTGCTGCTGTAGTTTTTTTGAAATACAGCAGATGGCTCTATTGTTAATGATTTTCCTTGCATAGTTATTCATTTTACAAGATACTTATCCATCTGAATGTGTCCAGTAATTTCCTTATTTCAGTCTCTCGCTTTTTCTTTGTGGGTAGGTGTAAAAATAAAAATTTATTGGTGCCCTATGTACATGTATTGAGAGCCAGATTTTCAGACTCTGACTTGTCAGAAATGCTGAGAACCTCAAATTCCAGTTGAATTTTGGTTGATCTGCATATCTGTAGCATTGTGGGGAGAAAGTAATTTGCCACAGGAGGTTTAAATTTTAGCTTTAGTATCCATATATTTTTTCAACTGGTGTCATGATTTAAAAGAAAGAAAGAAAAAAAAAGCAGATGATCCTCTGGGTATGGCAGGCCCTGGCAACTTTTATTTGAAGATTAAAAAGCAACAGCTCTGATTAAACTTGACTCTGGTCAAGCTCTAGCTTTGTACGGGGAGATTAGTTACACAGTGTATTGGATTGAACTGCAAAACTGGCTTTAGAAGTCTTTGCTGCTGCTGGCCGATTGCTCCTGTTCTTTACACAAACATTTGCTGCTCCTTCAGCTGTGCTATTAGAAGTGCTCATCGTGCTGCATCCTAAACTGAATTTTCAAAGTAATACAGTTGACAATTACTCCAGAAAAGGGGTAACTAGTTTGTTGTGGGTTGGTTTGTTTTTTTTTTTTTTTGATTGGTTGGCAATGGTTTTTTAAGTGGTCACCACTTCAACAATCTGGTTTACAGCCCCGCCTTGCATGCGATGCTGTCAGTGCAACTGAGGACACGGTGTGCAGTTCTTAAACTGTTTTCACTTCACAGTGCATGTTGTAAGCCTATTATGTAGGGAGCACAAAATCCTGGTCTTACAGATGTTTCCGTTGCCATTGCTGAGCATTCACACATTTGACCTCGGTCCTGAAGCACCGAACCACTAGGCATGTTGCAACATGCATATGAAATACATGTTTTATTTCCCATGTGTCTCATTTGTGAGACTCAGAAGGTTGAGAGAGTAACACAATGCTGATTTATCAGTAGCTCCGTGGTTAAAAAGCTTGCTTGGGGTGTCTGGGATTTGGTCTCTCTGACTGAGGTTCTTCTCCCACACAAGGGTCAATTTTACTGTGTATTTCCCATTAAGGATCTCAGTCCCTCCCGGTGAAGTTGCTCTGCTTTTACACAAAGCGATTAAACGAGCAGGGAATAGAACCCAGATGTCTCCTCTCCAAATAACTTTCCAAACGTATAGTCTTCCTTGTGCTGGCTTGAGGAATTACTGGTGTATGCTGGGAACCACAGCATGCTACACTTAGTCTGATTCAGCTGTCAGGTGGGGACTCAGCCACTGGATGTGAGGCCAGCTGCACAGATCGCTGACTTGAAAAGGGGTGGTAAAAGGCCAAAAAATGTGCACCTCTGCATGGACAGGGACCTTAATAGAACAGTAAGGGCCGTGCTCAGGCTGGGGTGGTGTGCCTGTGCACTTTTATATGCAAAGCAGATTGCGTTGGCCGCTTCTGTAGGCAAACATCTGTACTCTGAATCACAGCCCTTGCAGGACTCACTGCACGCCAGCAAGTGAGGCTGAGCCCAGTAAGGTGTGCAGATCCCAGCAGTGCGCTGGAGGTGGCAGCCAGCTGTAGAAATGGTGCTTCGCACAACATGCCTGTGTACGAGATGTTAATGCTTGCACCTGCAAGAACTTGGGAAGAAGTGTTGCTTCACCGTGAAGTATGTGAATAATTTGGCTCTATTTGAAGCAGTGGTTCTTGGCTCCTCCTGTGGCTGAAATCGTATCTCCAAAGTACCATGACTGCTCTTTCTTCCTTCTCTAGAACAGTACCTAAGGGGAAAGGCATCAGAGTGGGAGCAAGCACCCAGTTCTCTTAAATTCTTTTAACCATACCTTTACAGACTTGACTGACATGCCATAAATGCTTCTGGAATATTTAAGAACCTATTTCTGAGTGAAAGAGGCTGTCAGCCCTCTAAGGACAGTGACTCACCTGGCAAGAATAATCCTTGCAGTGCTACTAAGGAGGACATGATGGCAGGTAGGATTGCACATCAGTGGCTCTGTGTCACTACCAAAGGAGCACATTGTTTTTAGAAAGCTGACCAAGAGAAAATCTCAGCATTGAATCAGGGAATTTTTGGTCATTGGTATATAAAGTCCACAGCCATTTCTTGAGCTTCTTGAAGTCTTGGTGGTGGTTTCAGTACATGAAAAAGGAGAGTTCCCTTCTCCTCAAGGGGAACTGACTACAACATTGACTCTACCAGACAGCTTCCAGACAATGAGTAGAGCAAACTAAGTAGTGGTTTTCACTGTCTGGTGTATACTTGTGTGAGTCACGTCCATTTCTACATGAGACGCTCAAATCTGTGGCTTCGTAGCTTACTGGAATAAACACTCCTAAGTAGCACAAATGGGAGTGCCAGACTCCCCTACACCAGTGGTAGCTATTCTATGTTTCTTCATTGTGGTGTCTTTAAAAAACACAGGTCTTGTACACAGTTCTCTTATGAGAGGTAGGCCATTTTTAAACCTTTATTTTTTGACACAAACCTCAGAAGCTGCCAAAGCAGCCAGACAAGGAAAGGAAGGATGATGAACTTGCAGTGGGAAAGGAATGCTTCAGTAAAGTGTGGGTGATTTAATTGCATATTTCAGTCGTATGTAAGGTTTTTAATTTGGAAAATCACATTTTAACCATTTTACCTAATTACAAAATCTGTATTGTTCTGGGTAACAGTTCATATTAATTAAGATATGCAGACTGGGGGAGAGGTGGAGGAAGTCATTAAGTAAATGTACTTTACTTTAAAAGTGAAAACTTCGTCTTGTCTCATTTTGACTGGGAAAGGTGGCCTTGATAGTACAGCTCCTTTTACGCCACTCTTTGGGAAGGTAAAGGAAACACAGCAGTGACATGTGAAAGATACTTGTTGTCATTATATATATCTAAGCAAGTACCTGTGGAAAGATCAGGAAGGAGTGATGTATGTCCTTCTGCAGCTCTAGTAAATGTATGGGTTTAAAACAATGTTTTCGTATGTCATTAATCAGTTAGTCAAATTAATTGTAAGTTGAGATACTGACTAATGTAAAAATTTAATTTAGAAAGGGAATGAGTTAGTGCTAAAACAAGCTAACTTCTAAAGTCTCTAGCACAAAAAAACCTGCGAAAAGTAGCAGAAGATGGCTGAGGCAATAGGGTCTCTGATGCTGATAGTCTAGAAGAAGAAAATTAAAACACATGTATGAGAAGAAAAAAATTTTTTAGATGCTTTGATACTGTTCATTCCAAAGTGAACAGAAATAATATAGCCAAACAGTGAAGAAAAGCTGTGTCTTGCACTTCTCAGGAGAGCACACTATCAATCCTTCCAGGCTTCATCCTGCTTCACAGGAGTGGTTCCAGTTAATACACGCTTACCATTTTCACAGCAAACCTTGCCAAAACTTAAAGGCACAAATAGGCTGGCCTTGTGCTGGATCCAGAGAGAGACTGGCCGATGGCTGCAGTATCCAGTCTTTGACCCTAAAAGCAGACAACAGTGCCACAAGGATCCCTCAAAGAAAACTGAGGACACAGCAGTACTGCATGAAGAGGTCTCCTCAGAAATCCTCAAGTCTGGAACATCCCACTGCACAAAAGCCTAGTGCTGAAAAGAAAAGATATGACAGTGTAACGATTATAAGAAGAGAGTCCAAGAAATGTGGTTTGGAACATCACAAAGTAATGCCTGGCTACACAAAACTTTCACCTCAGCTGTAAGTAAGGTTTTTATATGGTAGTTAGTATTGGTGCAGATCCATTTTTAGTATGAATAATGGGAAGACAAATTCCAAGGCTGCTGTTGTTGTTCTATAGCTGTTGTTGTTTTGAGCGCTGTCTTGCAAAGATTTGTTTTGAGCAGGGTTAGGTGGTGTGGCTCTAAACATGCAGCTGTTTAAGTGCAAGGGGTGACTTTCCTACTGCAGGATGTGGACTGCCATGATCCAAAACTTCTACCAAGCAAATGTTTCATGAAAATGAAAGAGAAGAAAGAAAACCAAACAAGCAAAATCTGACTGAAAAGCTAGGCATGCCTTGCACAAACGCGACCAACATAGGAAACAAGACTACTGAATAAGTAATAGTACTTGGCACTTAGCACTTCCCGTCTTCACACACTGACGTTAGCGGAAGAAATGTTACAGTCACCCTGTGAGGTATGAGACAGAGATAATAACAGACAAGTCAAAGATCTCAAAGCTGAGATCAGTTGTGAATTCCTGGCTTTAAATCCCACTCTCAACCCAGAAGTCGAGGGTCCCTTCAATAGCAAGTGAGTTGTTTTATATATTTATTTAATTATGTGTCTACAGCTTCAGCTGTAATTTGTTACTAAGTCAGTTATCAGAGCCCAGAGCATTTCCAAATGAAAGGCAAACCAAGGGAAGAGGCTTGGTAACACATATAAAACAAGATTTCAATTTGTGTCTCATTTTTTGCATCTGAAATGCTAACAACTAGATTGAGTTTACAGTGTATCTGAAAGGGTACACTTTGCCCTCTAAAAGGTCTGTCAGAAATCAGGGGAAATGTGTGGCTGTCATCTTCTAAAAGCAGTCCAGGTCAAAATTGGCAGCTTCTACAGATGTGCACTGTCTCTGAGTGCTGTCCGGTGTGACAGGTGATGTTAAGCTCTGGTCTGGAGGTCCAGTATAGGGCTGGGGACAAACTAGTTAGTCCTTACTCTTCTGAACATGTGGGAAGAGGACTTACCACCTGGCTGGTGGCTAAGGCTTTCTCGGTCACAATCTGGTGTCCGTTTCCTCTCTCCCTCCAACCAAGCAGGAGTCAGAGTGAGTCCAAGGTGTGATGGGGATTGCTTGCTCTTCCAGCTTGGCTGAGCTGTGCTCACTGGCTGGGGAAGGTGGATGTTGAAATGCAGCGTATTCTTGCCTCTGATTGCTTGTCTTCAGAGAACAAAGCGCAGTGCATAGACTTCTTCCACCTGTGTTGTCAAACAGTGGAGAATAATCCCAGTTTTCCTTGGCTGTGATCTTCTGGCAGTACAGATTAGATCTAGCATGGGCATGAGCACATTTCTGAATTTCTGTCAGTTTACTGGGAGCATATAAAATGATGTTTATGTCAGCTCTCTTCTGTCTGCATGCATGCAGACAATACCTCATTTGTCCAAAGATCTGCCCATTCCTTCAGAACGTTTGTATAAATTTGAACTTGCAGAGTTTGTACTACTTCAGCACTTTGCATCACGCAGATGCAGTGTTGTATGTCATTTTAGGAACATAGCCTTGGTTACTGTCTTGAATATGTAGAAGTGGTTGCAGTTAGATGCTGTAAGAGGCTCATCCGAACAGTAATGAATGCTATGGAATTATATTAGTGGTTGGTAACTTTCCTGTCTGTTTGCTCCAGCAGATGTCCTGCATTCTGCATAGTCTGCGGTTGTTCTGCATGTTCAGAGCTCTGGTTAACACTGCTGAAAGTTTAGTGCATGAATGAGCACAAAACATGCTGTGGAAAACCAAGATACAGAGCAGGTCAGGGTGACACAGTCTGTCTCAAAATTTGTAATGATATTACAGACTAAAAAAGTTTTCTAGTTAGGCGTTAGATCAAAAGATGGATGGTCTTTAAACACAATTGGGTCCCTACAGGAACAAGTGACTTCATTTATTCTGGTACAGAGTGGGGGGAAATTAAAAAGACAATAGTATAAAAATGCAGATAGATGCATGTTCAGTAAGGCAGTATAAGGTTGCTCATTTAAATCATGTAATTATCTACAAGCTTAACAGGGATACTGTGGCTAATCACTAGAAATAATGTAGGTGTGATAGATAAGCTTGGACTTGAAAAGTTCTAACAATGCAGTCACAATATCCTCAGGTTCGAATGGAATAGGATAGTCCATACAAAGAGTAGTAACACAAAAAAAAAAAGTTGAGCTTGAGTAAAGCACAACTTGAAGGAATGCAAAATGAGACTTAAAAATCTGCCTGGAACTCAATAATGTGTGTATAGGGAATCAGAAGTGAAGGGCAGAAAATGGTTGAGAAACACTAGGGCAGGCTCTAATGAACAGTCTTTTCAGTAGAGTCAAAAGAGCAACAGAACCCTGTATGGGTAAGTAGAAAACAGAAGTAATATGTGAGAGAAACAGAGATGTTGAGAGGGGGAGAAAAGATACAAAGAGTCTGTGAAGGGAGAACAAAGTTAGTGTGTACAGTAAAACCTTATTTTTTTGCAGTTTGTTAAGCTAGAAACCCAGATGTGCAGGCGATGCTGCGTTTTGTTATGCCTTTATTTATGCGCTTACTGAACTCTGTGCTGGCCTATACAGCCATGTCTGGGGGGAGATGGTTCTCTGGGGCCATTCATATTTGTCATACCAGTATGCCTGGCAACTCGGTTTGCTGAGTTTGTGAAAGGTCTATTCTATTAATGGTTTTCTACTGTAATCAGAAAATAGTAATATAGAACCTGTACTGAAGTCAAAGAAGAAATACCAGTGTAAAACAGATGACATTTGTCAGCTCTGTACCTGTTTGATTTGTGTTATCCACAGCGCCTCTTGACTTTCTACCTCCAGCATCCCCATTTACAAATAGAAACAGTGCTATTTCCAAGCACTTCTTACCAGAATACCAAGTCAAGTCAGGAGTACAGAAGATTGGTAGGATTGTTTGAGGTAGCAGAACGACTCCTAACCTGTCACCACATTTGACAACTCTGTTAGCTTCTCTGTTTTTCTACACGTAAAATTAGCATTGCACATTTTATAGGACCTCTGTGAGGTCTAGTAAATTAAGATATAAGCAGAAATATGTTCCTCTCATTAGAAGGCAGAAATTTTCCATGCCTGTGCATGAATATGGAATACCCTCGGTCACAGCTGAAATTGGGAACTGGAGCAAGAGAAAGTCTGGAAATCTTCTGGTGGGAGCTGCTGACTCTGATTCACTAGTACAACCAAGCCTGGGAGCAACAGTGGCGGGGGGTGCTGGCACAGCTTGCTGTGGTACTCTAGGATGAAGGTATTGTGCGCTGCACGATTGACCAGCAATGCCCATAGCAGCAGCGAAGTCACTTCCCTTCAGCTGTTTTCATAGTACTCCACCCAAAATGTTCTTTTAAATGAGTTTTGCCGTGCCTCCTGTACGCTGTGCTTTGGTGTTCTCCCTGCGCTGAGCAAAATGGAATGAGCAGTATGCCCCTACAAGAAACTGTGGAGGAACAGGAGCTTGATAAATACCCAGAAATTCCAGGGCTTGTCGTTGGATCTCAGAGGAGGGTTTGAACCTGGATCTACAGATTTCTGCCTCTTGACCTGTAAGAAAGTGGTTATTCTTTATGCTTCAACCTTTGCAACTGGTTGTGAAATAGTAGGTTACAGTGAGTAGGCACGTACTGACAGTATAACATACTGTTGAGAGGGGTCAACCTTCTATTGACAAACTATCCTAAATGCCTGAATAGCATTCTTCTTTTGCTGGTATTCAAAATCTTTGCAAAGCATGTTAATTAAGGAATATCTAAATGGTATACTTTCAATTTATAACAACTGATGCAGAGAGGTGAGAAAGCACCCTTGTTGCGTTAATTTTCCCCATGAATGAAACCTTGTTTCTATGTTAAATAATTTGTTAGAATTTGAGTTAAAACTTCCGAAGTTTCATATCAACTCAGACTTAGAAATTGTTGCACAGTGAATAGTTCTAGTCAAACATGCCATCAAAATAACACGGCTTCATAGCAAAAAACTTTGCATCTGTGAAGCTGTGGTATTGAAGGTAATAGTTTGAGAGAATGCAATTTTAAAACATGGAAATATTATGTAAAATCAATAGATGTACAGGGTGCTATTTATTTCTCTGCTATTTCAGGTTGTTTTTTTATTGTGTTAGCAGCAGGTGTTAAATTCTACTAAACCAGTGAAAAATAGAACTAAATATTTAATTTACTATATCAATTATACAAAATTGGCTTATGAAATATTAAAGTATCTTTTAAGAGATTGCAAGTAGGAACACTAGTTATAAAATCCAATCCCTTAACAGAAACTTAATATAGATGTGAAGATAAACTAAGCATGATTTTAGGGTTGTAGCTCCTGGGATTGTTTTGTTGCTTTTTAAGGTGGCAAAGCCTAGTGATCATGCCTATCTAATTTGAAAGTATATGCTCATGACAGAAGAAACGTGAAATTAGACTTCTAAAGAGAAGGATGTTAAATAGAAAAATACACTAGGAATATGTGATCTTGAACATCGATAGGTTATTTTGGAACACTGTGGGCACTCATTTGAATAAACCCATTTAATCATAAGGAACAGGAATGCAGTGGATTCCTACAAAGAAGCATAACAAGAGATGGACACAAACATAAGTGAAATACATATTGAGACATAAAAGTGGGACAAAAATTAGTCATATGAAACAAAAAGTTAGTCATAAGGAGGTTATGGATAATTTTGTTGCCAATAAACTGAATCTTAAAACACATAGAGATCAATATAAAGACATCCACTAGCTTCTAACAGCTCATATCCTAATGGTGCTGACGCTGTATTTCAAAGTGTTACTTCATTAAGCGGGGAGAAACAGGACTGATTGCTCAAATGCAAACATTTAAGCTTGTGTTTAACATTTTTCCTTGCTTATAAATGTAAGTTTTTCATCAGAATTTAAAAGATCTTCCTAATAGATTTTATCAATCTTTTCTCAAAGGAAAATATTTCTATCAGAATATTACCATAGGATACAGCAATATTCTTCAGGAATGTACACATTTCAGTGGTGGTCGGGAGGAGAGCTCCATGGCTTTTTCCAGCTTGCCTCTGTGGTTGCTTGCAGTATTTTTGGGGAGTTGCACAAGGGACTTGAACTTCCTTGGTAGGTACCTGGGTTACTTGGAGCTCATCTTCCAGGCTTTCTGCACTCTGATTCGTGTTGCCAAAGTGCAAAACCGTGTTGGGAAGGTGTTGAAAAGAATGGACGATGTTCCCTTCTTTGATACTCTGTTTTGGAATTTCAACTCCTGGGAAATGCTCCTGATTTATATATTTTTAAATTCATTTTCTGAAATTAATTTCAGCATCTCTCAGATTAGACAATTTCTAGTTTCTGACTATGCTTACTTTATAGTTGCCAGAGACAGTAGCTTTCCCAGAGCTGCCTGTAATAGTCCTGCTTCTGAGCGGATTTTTTCAAAGACAAAGATGACAGCAAAGTCCATAGTCTTCATGGCAAGTCAACAGGGATCTGACATCTAATTGTCATTTGCACCTTTGATGTTTCTGCCCCTCTAGCATTTGTGCTATAAAGTGATGTCCCTGTAGTGTACAACTGCAGCTGATTTCTCAAGTTGAGTTCTCCCTAAATCTAAGATGTAGAAAAACTTCCTCCTTGATGATGGCAGGACTTTTTCTTAAGCAAAAATTCTTCCTTCAATCACCTTTGCAGTTACTCTGCCAATTCAATGTCCAACTTACCAGCATATCCCAAACATCTAAGAGGTGAAGTCTTGTAGTTTATCAAGAAGATTTGTTAATTTATCTCTAATGGACCAAAAAGGAATCAGATGATGATGTTCCATATTCTGTGCAGCACATTAAACTTAAATTATGCAATGCAAAATTATGAATCATATATCTTCAAATGCCTCCTTCCCACTGGTCCTGGAAAATAGACGTGTAGAGAGCTCAAAGGAAACACAAAGCCTTACACATAAATGGAGCTTTGAAATGAACCCAAGCCCCAGGATGAGAAGGCTGCTTAGTGGAGTGTGATGGACAGAGATGCCACATTTCTCATGACTTCTGGTCCCCAGTGAAAGGAGGGGTAGCATTTTCAGGTGGTGCCCTGATAACAAGATAGTATATACATGCTGTTGATAGCTAACTGGTTACATTTTTGATGTATCAGGTACTGTGTTTGCAGCTTTTCTGGATGTCAGCAAATTTAGCTTCACAGCAGTTTGCTTGGTTGCCAGTTGCAGCACGGTTGCAGCTTCAAGGCAGGCTCCTCCAGGAACTTCATGTGGATGGACCCCGTGCTGTTGTAGCGATGCCATTTCCAGCGATTTCCAGCGCCTGGTTTGGAATTACAGCTCATTTAGCTTTAAACTAACTGTCTCCAGAGTGTACTGCAGAAATGCTGGTTTGTTGCTTGGAAGTAAAACAAAGAAATCCTAGTAAAATAGATAGAGCTACACCATGCCTTTGAAGAACTTCCTGGAGATTTCGTTTGCAGGGACTTGCTTGTATTAGGAAGTAAGAACTGAAGGCAGGAGAGAAACCTAGGAAGAAAGTAATGTATTTTTTTTCTGAAATGTTCAAGAGATTAAGTAAAAAAAAAAAGTGTGAGGGGTAACGAGAAGCCTTTAGATTTGAAGAGTTCCTGTGCCTTTTTTACTGCCTTAAGAACAAAATTTTGGAGTGAAACACAGGAACATGAAGAGCACTTTGCAATCTAGGTATGAAAAAGCTGCAGGTGAGAACAAATAATGATTAGTTACTAATGCCACTGCATTTTTTTACTCAGAAATAATTCAGAGAAGGGTTCTGCAGTTGAGGTTATTGTCTAATGTCTGGTTCTTGAAAGACAGAAGCAAGAGAGGAGCTAAGATCATTTGAGTGGAATTTTTAAACGGTAGAAGGCAAAGGGAAGGTAAGAACAGAATTCGTTCAAGTTGGAAGGAGGCAACTAATATGACATCTGAGGTATCAGTGATGCATTCTGTATTATTCATGGCTGTGACTCCAGTATGGCTTGTAGGTTTTCTATGTTTTCATTTGCTAAATTAGGTGGGACATCACATAAAGAGTAAAGTAGTCAGTGAAACGTAGAAAGGTTTACATCATCATGATCATGCAAAGCTTGCAGATGCCTTTCCACAAATTGTGGGTTGCTACAGCACTGATTTTTATGTTAATTTACTAGCAAATAATTTTAAAAGACCTGTTTATTTTTCAATAAAAAGGAAAGATATAAATTGGCTGAGTGTTCCTACTTTTTACTTACAGCTGCCCTGAGCAGATGTCGGGGATTCTTAGTGGTATGCTAGACCAAAATTAATTTTATGAATAAACAAACAATTTCTTTTTACTACTAGCTTTTTCAGGCTGATTCTCTCCCAAATTCACAATAAATGGCTTTTTAAAGTCTCCTTATAAATAATTACCTTTCTTGTGCCACTTTTTTCAGGCACTTGGATTTTAATTACGATGATGAACTGTATTAATAAGTTGTTAAATAATTTTATCTTTTTAGGGCTGAATCCATTTTCCATTTGTCTTTGACTTCATTGGGTCCTGGGTTTTCAATCCTTTTAATCCTGGCTAATTCAGTTGATATTGCACTTTCACTCCCTTTTATAAATTCACATTGGAGAAGCAAACCGCATGTAGTGGCATCTTTCTTCTGAACTCTATGCACATACACCTGCCTTAGCTTGCTGGTTAGCAACTGTTACTAGTAACCATTTTGTTTAACTCAGTCATTTTGATCTCTGTAAGTTTGAAAAGATAGGTAATTAAACGGAGACAATGAGGTCTTCCTTTGGGCTGATGTCTGGGGACCTTAAAACACTCCACAGAAGATGGGTAGCAAAGTGAATACTGTGCTAGTTGATAGATAAGGGATATGCAACACTACTGTACTCACCTTCAGACCAGTGTTTTCCCATGTAAATAATTGTTAGATATCTATGTATGCAATTTGTTGTAGAGAAATGCTGAACACATAATTCCCCATGACTTCAGCTGTGATTCAGTATCTGTGAAAAGCAGCTGCTTTATTAAAAGCAGTGTGCATCTCTATCGGGATCAGGGGGAGAAAAGCCAAGTGACAGATTTTTAAACTTCCTGATTTTTAGTCTCATGGCATGGTCAGGATTTACTTAATTAAAAGGGACTGCTATTAAAAAAACCCACAACCACAGATCATGTTTAAATTTTCATAGTTTTCTTTCAGATTCTGTATGAAACGCAAAACATGGTAGTATGTCTCATGATCCGACTCCTGAATAATTTGATTGACTACAGAAAATATTAATTTAGATATTGTTAGAAGTCATAGCTGAAAGAATGATCCTGCAAGGCTTTACTTTTATCAGTTTAGTGCCAGTCTGTTCACATCACATATCTGTTTCTTTGGAGTGCAGCCTTGGGTATCTTTGCTTATGCTCTGTATGACCCAAACTTTGGACCAAACTCAAACAGAGAGACAGTACTGCAACTTTTTGCTCTTTAAGTCAGAAGCTTAGAATGACAGAAGAAAAGGTGTAGACCAGGCAGTTGTGCTTCCAGGTGTGATGTTGACACCATCACTGCCGCTGCAGTTTGCCAAGAGACAACTCACTAAAACACGGGCAACATTTTGCTTGACCACTTCTATTTCTCAATGTGTAAGTGTGGATGAAGAAGCCATTGATATCAAAGTCAGGCTTTGAAATATTGCTATGCAAAGCTACAAACTTTAGACAGAATTGTTTTTTTTTTCCTGTAAGAAAGACATAAAAAGCACTGTCTCAATGAACAGTGATATTTAGTAACTTGCCACTAAATACCTCTGAGGATATATACATCTAAAACAAAGAGAGTTTAATACTCAAATTCTTTCATTCATGGTATTTCAGTAAAAAGAGTGAAATGCCAAAATGCAAAATGATAATTTATATTTAGTGTAGGTTTTAAAAAATGTAAAACCTATATATAAAATGTAGATTTGAAGATTGCAATATCACCTTCATTTTGCCCGCGGACTAACGAAATGTGCATTTGTGTATCAGTTTCAATTATTTTTAACTAAAAACCAGGCAGTTGTTTAATCAGATTGTTGGTACTTTTGGTTTGAGATGCTCACCATGATTGCAGTCTGTGACCAGATCAGCACACAGGCTGTTGACAGATGGAGGTGGAGAAACAAAGCCCCGGCATATTATATACTTTTTTATGAGTTGCTGCCTATTTCTGATGGGACTTTAGGATCTTTTTGATTTCCTTCGTTTTTTAAAGTAGTGCTCAGTAGATTGTTATGCCAGAAAAGTCTGGCTGAATTTATCAGCATCATGTCTTTGTAAAGCATCCCTTTGAAATAAAATTGTTAGTTTTGCCATGTAAGTGCCATCAATAATACAGCAGGGGGAAAAATATTTAAAAAACCCCCAGAAGTATGTCTTTCCCTGACCCCTAGCAGAGAGGTGCCTCCTGCTCAGAGTGTGGCTGCACAGTCAGGGCTTTTGGTTTGTGTTTTTTTTTTTTATTGGAGGGGGCTGGACGGCTTTTTGGTATTCAGGCTACCTGAAGAGCTAGAAACCTTGTAAAACAACCCTACTGACAGGGGTGAAAACATCTGTCAGTACCTGGAAGTTCTCACCCCCATTGCAGCCTGCACACGTGGGCTTGTGCAGTTTTGCTAGGTGTCAAGTCATCAAGGTGGGGAAGGAAGGAGGGAACGCTCTGAGGGGCAAAAACTTCTGGGAAGTAAGACTTTTAAAAGCAACCATAGCTTGCCATTTTACTGTGCTGCCTTATGTGTAGGTGAGGCATTCCAGGGTGCTACCCTTTGGATATTTGTTGTGTCAGGAGAATGCACCCAGGAAGTCCATGATAGAATCTATGTGTTTGTAAGCTGATTGTACTGAACACTTTCAAGTATCATAAAAATTAAACTAAAAGTGCTTCACATGTTCCTAGTAATCGCATGATTACTGGAAGTGGAATATTCAGCCCTCTGTGCAAGCCCCTAAATAACCTATTCTACCTGATTTCTAAAAGCCAGAAGGAAACAAACACATCACAGATGAGTCTGGTGAGATCTAGCACCTTATATGTTTTTTTTTTCAGGCAAAGCCAAAAGCTTGACATTGGCCATGAAGTGCTTTTGGGAAATGCCTTTGATACTGGAAATCCCCCCTGTGCTGAAGCCCCCCCCTGTGCCTTTTCGTGTGTATGGAACAGTGTGGAAGAGGGGTTGATGCTGGCTGGTTGTCCTCTGCATGACAAAGAGGCTGGATGCTGGGCAGGTTCTGGCTGTGGCATTAAGACATGACTTTTAAATCTCAAAAATCAATCCTGCTTTTCTCTGGGTTAGAGTCAGAACAGAATTTTAAACTGCTTTTATCATGAGGTGTTGAAAAACACTCAAAATGACATTGAAGTGTCATGATTTTGGCTGTATTATGTATGTTTTTTTAAAAAAAAATCTTTAAAATTCATAGCACCTTCCTGATAAAGTAAGACTGATTTTCTACTTGCTTTGTTCAGTGTGGAGTATTTCCAAATGGATTTTAAACAGCTATTTCTTCAGTCTGAGTAATTTTGTTACAAGCTAATAGACAATATGTAGGCATACCTGAGTTTTAATGTTAACGTATTTGTTTCAAAGTTGCTATCAACATTAAAAAGCACAAAACTGTATGTGGTTGCTAAAACATGGTATGCAATATGTCATGTAGTGCTGTGATTCGAAGCAGCCATGTATATTTATTATTTTCTTCCAAAGTGCAGTGCTATTACTGGTAGATATGTCAGGGTTTTAGCCTCAGTCTGTAATATGTCATGTACTGGACAACATTTTGAGAGACTGAGATGTATTGATCCAAAACCAAGAATGCCAAGAGGGAAAAAGCCTGACCTAGATCAGTGCTGTTTTAATAATACTGCAATTTAGGATAGTTTATCATTGTTTAGATTAGTTTAAGTGTGAACAAGTAAATGACGCAATGCAATTCAGTGTTTGGAAAGGAAGCTTAATGGGTGAGATTTTCAAATCAAGTCTAGTTTGTCCCACAGCGTTTTGCTTTTTCACCCAGCCCAGCAGGAGCACATGGCTCAGTGCTGAGAACCTGAGTTCCTGCGTCTACTCTGAAAGGAGAGGCCAACCTTTATGTTGCTCCATAAAGGAGCAACAACATGTTTTAGCAGCAACCTGTGTGTTACTGGTAAAGTAAGAAAGACAAGAATGGGTGTTGTGGTTCCTTCTCAAACACTCAGCATGCCTTTAGCTGCTGTATGTTGGACACTAACACTCTGCCAAAGCAGGGAAATTCACCATCCCACTCTTAGCCGCTGGCCACGTCCATATCCCTGTACAGAGACAATGTGTTATTTTATAACCTTTAGCTTTTTTAATGCAAATGATGACTTTTGGACATTAGGGCAATCTGCAGAGTTCAGCCATCACTATCTTTGCAGCAAAGAGTGGGAACGAGGTGTTGAAAGATGTGACTGCATTTTCTGTAGGTAGCCGCTCTGTAATTGTGGAGATGGTGGTGGTGGTGACGAGAGGAAGCAGGTCTGCTGCTCTGCGCCTCCATGCATGCTGTGGAGCACTTCCACTAGATTTTATGCAGGTGCTGTCGCTACTTTTACCACTAGCACACTATTCATGTTTTTTTCAGTTGTCTGAGGTTCTTCTGCTCCCTTCCCCCTTACTCTTCAGGTATTTTGGTAGCTGATGGAACAGCCACATCTTAAAGCTAATAACTGACACACTTCTATCTCCATGTACCGCTTCTGCTACTCCTTTGACCCTGTTCACTCTTCTCTCTACTGGATAAAATGCGCCACAGCTGCCTGCTTCTGTTTTGTCATGGGTGTTGTGCTGGAGGAGGCCATGGGTTCCGGCACCTGAGGCCAGAGCTGTGCCACCAGCATTGCCTCCTGCCCTGGGTGTGCTGGGGTGTGCTCTCAAACTGAGTCTGTGCTAGAGCAGAGAAGAGATTTGCACTGATGTCTCTTGTATTTTGTATCTTGCTCAAAATCAAGAGGACAGTGGCAAAAAGTAGCCCACAGAACAGTCTGTAAAGGAAAAACAGCATTGTGAATGGATAAGCTGAGAGAAAAGGTGTATTTTTTTCTCAGTGATTATAGTAAGGTTAGTATGAGGTGTTGGGATGCATTGATTTATTTCTTTTTTCTACCTTTGGCTTGTCATGTGTCATTAGGCAAACTACTTAACCAGTTTCAGTAATGGCATCTGCAAAATTAAATAAGGTTAATATAGGTCATACACTGTAAAGCCCTTGAGTGTAATACATGGTACACAGTTTTAAAGAAGAAAAATGAGATCTCGGTAAAGAAACATGAAATTTAACAAGCAGGTAACAATACACAGATTCCTTAAGCTTCCTTGTGGTCCTCCCACAAGGGAGAATATGCTGCTGCCTCCTCTTCAGAGACGAAGAGGAATGGCTGTTCCAGGAGCACGTAATTGCCTGAACTGCTCCTGCACCCATGCAATTCCCAACACTGCTTCTGCCTGGCAATACGGGAGGGACTGGCAGCATGTTTCCTCCTGCACTTCAGTGTGGTTTGAAGCCTAAAGCCAAGAGCCACCATTGACAGGGATTACAGATGTGGCCTTTGAGCCTGGAGCACGTGTCAATTATTTATCTTATCTTTCACCATACCAAATAGGGATTGGATTGGAAAGAATGCTCCAAAAATAGCAAGAGCCCATGCTATAGAGGAGAGAAACAGAAGGTGGTATGGATCCTTCTGCTGAACCTTCTCAAGAAACACATTTTAAATGAACACACAAGAAACTAATACTAATTAGGTAATAGTATCCTGTGGAGACCTGTGGTAGACACACATAATAGTGCATTAGCGAACTATGCATAATTCAGCAATGCTGAATTCTTTCAAACATCATCTATGGGGAATTTTGCATAAGTATGAACTTAATAATTTGTCCCTTCATGTGCATGCATAAGTGTTCCTAAGGGCATCATTTGGCCCGCAGAACGCCTATTACTGGAGATGGTGTACAAGAGAGGAAGCATCCATTTTGAGTCTTGAAAACCAAGCTGAGATGATAGGATGGGTCTTATTAAGACCTATAAGACAACAAGAAAGGTTGTCTTATTTGTAAACAGACAGTAAACATGGAGCCTTATGATGTAATTATTTTTTTTCCTCCATGCAGGCACTTTTCTGGAAAGAATTGCAAAAAATAGGCAGATCACAAAAGACAAAGTTATAAGTCAGTGTTTTTCAGACAGACACAGGTGTGTGAAGACATGCATAGGCACATAACCAAGCGGTCTGGCAGCATAGCCATGTGGGATGGAGTTAAAGCAGCTCAGTGAGCTATTGCTAAAGTGAGTTGTCACAGCTGCGTATTCTTTTCTCCTTCTCTATTGTAAATTTAAATTCCAGGAAATATATTTTATCTTGTAACTGAAGTAGGTTAAGGACATGTAAGTGGACAGTTACGATGATTCAACTGACAAGAATTAGCTACTACATTAGCGAGACATTTGTTGGAAGAACAATACAGCAGCTCACGTGTCATCCATCAAGTTCCTGGAATGCATAGAGGACTGCTTCTTCATACAAGTGTTAGATGTGCCAACCAGGAACGAGGCACTGCCAGACTTGCTACTCACAAACCAAGAAAACCTGCTTTGTAATATCTCAGTTAGTGATAGCCTTGGCTGCAATGATCACAATATTGTGGAGTGTGGGATCCTGCTGAGCACGGTGAAGGTTAGTACTAGGTCAAGGGTTGTAGATTTTAGAAGACCAGACTTCAAGTCACTCGGAGCTCAGTTGGGAGGGATTCCATGGGAAGCTTCAATAGAGGATAAAGGAGCTAGCAAGTGCTGGGAGATTTTCAAGAACGCTCTCCTCAAAGCACAAAAACAGTTCATCCCCTTTAAAGATAAGGGAAGTAGGCAGAGCAAGAGATCTCCCTTGGCTTAACTGCAAGCATCTGAATCTGCTCAAAACCAAATGAGAAGCATACTAGAGATGGAAAAGCGGACGAATACCCATTGAGAACTACAAGGGCGTTGCCAGGGAATGGAAAAGCGGACCCATTGAGAACTACAAGGGCGTTGCCAGGGTACGCAGAGATGCAGTTAGAAAAGCAAAAGCTCAGCTTGAATTGAAATTGTCCAAAGATGCCAAAAACTACAAGAAAGGGTTCTTCAGGTATGTAAACAACAAGCAGAAACAGAAGGAAAATATTGTCCCACTGTTAAACAGGAGAGGTGAAATAGTCACCAACAACACTGAACAGGCAGAGTTTCTCAATACTTTCTTTACCTCTGTCTTTACCAGCACTGTTGGGCCCCAGGCCTTGGGAACAAAAATCCAGGTTCATGCAAACACAAACCTACCATCAGTGAAGGAGAAATTCGTATGTGAACTGTTACATCAAATTGATGGGCCCTCATGTTATCCACTCGAGGGTGTTAAGAGAGCTGTCTGACATCATTGCAAGGCTGCTGTCCATAATCTTTGAGAAGTCATGGAGATTGCAGGATGTCCCAGAATACTGGAAGAAGGCTAATGTCACCCCCCTCTACAAAAAGGGCTTAAGGGAGGATCCAGGAAATTATAGGCCCATCAGTCTTACTTCAGTCCCTGGGAAAGTTTGCTGGTGATACCAAACTGAGTGGGGAAGTGGGCACTTCAGAAGGCAGAGCCACCCTGCAGGAAGACCTGGATAGGCTGGAAGAGTGGGCTCAAAAGAACCTTACACCTAAGTGTAGGGTCTTGCACCTGGGAAAACATAATCCAGGAGTGCAGCACAGGCTGGGATCAAACCGTCTGGGGAGCAGCTCTGTGGAAAAGGACCTGGGCGTCCTGGTGGACAACAAGCTCAATATAAGTGAACAGTGTGCTGCTGCAGCAAAGAAAGCCAACATGATGCTGGGTTGCATCAACAAACACATCACCAGCAGAGATAAAGAAGTTGTTATCCCACTCTACTCAGCACTTGTCAAGCCACACCTGGAATACTGTGTTCAGTTTTGGTCCCCGCTATGCAAAACAGTTGTGGGCAGGCTGGAGGGGATCCAGAGAAAGGCCCAAAGATGATCAAAGGACTGGGAAGCCTGCCGTATGAGGAAAGGCTGAGAGAACTGGGTTTGTTCAGCCTTGAGAAAAGCAGGCTTACGCGAGACCTTATCACCATGTTCCAGTATTTAAAGGGTGGCTACAAAGAAGATGGAGACTCCCTTTTTACAAGCAGTCACATGGAAAAGATGAGGGATAATGGATACAAGCTACTCCTGGGGAGTTTCCAGTTGGACACAAGAGAAAAATTGCTCATAATGAGAACAATCAGCCAATGGAATAATCTCCCCAGGGAAGTGGTGGATTCCCCAACGTTGGACACTTTTAAGACAGGGACAGGGTGCTGGGCCATCTTGTCTAGAGCGTGCTTTTGCCAAGAAAGGTTGGACCAGATGATCCTTGAGGTCCCTTCCAACCTGGTATTCTATGATTCTATGATCTTGCCGCGCCTTTCATTTTCAGAGGGTTGATGGCCTGGCCACCTCTAGTCAGACTAATTGTATGTGAATCTTAAGACCCTTGTTTTAGGTACTCATAAAATAGAAAGATGACTTGCTCATGGAACTTTGTGCACACTTGATAATATACTATTTTATCATTGCTACCTTGTGAGCACAAACAGCAGGGGCTTATGCAGGTCCCCTCAGCAGCATGCCTTTATTTGCCACCAGTCCTAGAAGTCTTGTAAGGGTATGTATTCGTCCTGTGTTGCCACATATTGTTATATCTGACTTGCAGCAACCAAGATATATTTGTGCTCATTGCAAGTACTTACAAAGTAGCATGGCGTAATCGTCCCTCTGCAAGCATCTCTCTCTAAACTATTCTTAAAACTGCCAGATGCACCTTTGTTCTTTATTAAGAGTAAGGCAACAACAGAGTCTGTAGTTATCAGGACATGATCATTCCCCAAGGGCATTTGAAGCAGTTTGCTACTAAAAGGTTGTGATTACTCCACGGTTGCTATACTGATTATTGTACCTTATTACTTAATTATGGAACCAGAGTGTGTTTCCTGGATGCTATCATCTAAATAAGGTTCTCCAGTTCTCATGTGCTGCTTCAATGTTAAATGGACTGGGAAGCTTTGTAGCGTTTCGAGATGATGTGGGGGGAAACAATAGGGTGGGCCAGTCATGGCAGCTCTTCTGCCCTTCAGGAGACCACAACATTCAGTTCCTGCCCTGCTAAAGGCTTGCTGAGCCTTTGGGCAAGTCACTCAGCTTCTGCGTGCCTCAGCTCTACACCTCTGCTCAGGCGCCGCAGTAAATAGGGCTGCGTGAGTATCTAGAAAGGAAGTGATTTAATGGACTTGATCTTAACTTCTAGGTATGGACTCGGGCAACACGCTATGAAGACGCCGCTTTTCTTTTTAGCATGTGCACATGCAGCTGGCTTACTTCGAGTCGTCCTTGGTGTGGTGCAGTGGCTGCGGCTGTGTGTGTGTGGGGGGCGAGAGGGCAAGGGAAGGGGGGATTTAGTCTCTTAAAGTACTCCTCCTGATTGCGCAAGGCGTGTGGCTGCGGCCCCAGCGCTCGGGCTCCCAGCGGCGCCGAGGGCGCGTTTGCTCTCGACGGGCTGCGGCACTGTTCACATTTCTTAGGGTTTATTCAGCTTTCCACCTCTGTTTGAAGTAAGATGATGCAGTTTGTGCTTGCTAGGCCTTGGCGGGTGACTAGGCTGGCAGCAAGCCCACCTGAAAGAGGCTTCTAATGCTGCTGTCTTTCAAAAAGTCTGTGGTGTCTCCACTCTGTACTGACTCAGTGAGTCTTCCAGGACTCGCTGCCTTGAAAGGCAAGGTACTGTTGTGGTTACACGTCGGAAAAGAGTAGTGTGGCCTTCTTCAGGCTCACTGGGCCTAGACATCTACCCTGACAAACTCATTTTTTTAAGTGTTTGACTTAATGTTTCATTGAATTGTGTAACCTACCCTAAGGAAGGGGAAAGCCACCCAGGATGTATTCAACACTAGCCCTGATTTTTTGGAGTGCATACGTTCATAAGAAGATGGGACTATGGATGGTATATCTAAGTTCCTAAATCATCACCTAAATTTCCAGATTATACTCCTGCAAAAAAAATGAACTTCATTTCTTCGACTCTATTTTCAAAACGTGAATAAGAAATAGACTTGGTGAAACTCCCTTATTATTACAAGGTTGGCATAAAGTCTACTTAATGAGGTGCTTTTTATGGCAGCGCTTGATTTTTAAATCTCCCTTTTCATTCCTGAAATCCAAACGTTAATAGTACCTTCCGTTGTGGTGCTCTCTGCTAGCGTGCATCTTCTTCTTCGGCGGGAGGCTGCATGCAATCCTGCTAGCAAGCTCTTGTGTCATAAATAGAATTTGTTCAGGAAATAAAAATGTATTGTTTTTATTGTTAGAGGATGCTACTAAATTGGCTGTATGTTTGTCTAATAATCACATCTAAAGCTGATTATTCTGGTAATAGCCTTAAGATATTATTTAAAAATAAATATATAAATGCACTACTTTTGTACTAATACTAGTTTTTAATCTCTTCTTGTTTCTATGAAGTCTGAATGAGATTTTCAAAATTGAATAATAATTTGATCCGTTAATCTTTTGAAGCTAGTAATTTTATTTTCCCCTCTTTGCAGTCTCTGAGGCTCACAAATGAATAGAGCTTCATTACTGGAGTCTGCATTTAATAACCATTATCCATTATCTTGTAATTAAGACTCCCTGTAACGAATCATGAGGACAATGCAAAAATACATAGTACATTTCTTTAATGAACTGGAAAATGTTCATCTTGTTCTATTTAGTAATGAGTTGCTGAATAGTCGTTAAATCCACTGGAGAATAGAGCTAGATGGATTTTGAAGACTATCTTGAGTTTGTGGTTAATCTATTAGAATTAAAATTTCATCTTCTATTTTTATCAACAGCTGATTAGAAGTCATTCTGTTTGACCAAATTGATTAGAAGACCATATACAAGGGCAGCTGTTGTTTAATGAAAGTTTTTAATGAAACTGTACCATAGAGACTTGTAATTATAAGACTTATAAAAGCTTTGACTTACCTTATACTAGAAAAAATGAGAAGTGTTGCGCTGAAGGACTTTAAGTGCTGCATTTCAAAAGGGAAATTAAAAATATAATTTGGCAATGTTGAAGTTTCACTTCCGCTGCTATTTGTTTTAATGTGACTATCGGATGTCCATAGTGTCTCTCTGGAAGGGAGTAGCTCTGAAATATGTAACTCAATTGTCTCGTATATGTACTCCATTCTTTGCAAAGCTCAATCAACTATTAATTGCCTCTTTTTCACATTGCACCTTCTCTGGAGTTGGAACTTTTTTTCCTGAATAACTGTTTCTGTTTAGAATGGGAATTGTCATAGGATGGTGCAATTTAATCACAAATGGGCTCAGTTAGTGCCTAGACAGGAAGCCTACAGAGAAAGCTGTGGTCTTACAAGGCACAGTGTTAGTGATACCGTTCGATTATGTTTAAATTACAGGATGCAGAAACATGCCTGGCTTTGTCTTAACTTCCCTTCAGGCTGAGACCTAGCTGTGTGCCAACCTTCATCAGGAAGGCGGGTCTCTGGAGCGTGCCGCAGCACACCGTCAAAATGTAGTCTAGGCAACTCTTCAGTTTGAGCCAGCGGTGAAACTTCCCTTGCTTGCTCTAGGGGATGTTGTAGAGGCATCGTCATTCAAGTGAGAGACAAAATGGACCCTAAGCCAAATTTGAAGTGGAAGCAGATGCAGTTCCAATTGACTTAAGTGGATGATGCACTATTACACGATGTTTGAATTATCCCTCTTCTTCTCCCAATTACGTTTGATAATTAATGATCCCACAGTACACCTTTTCTAAGAAGTAGGTTCCCAGGGATGAAGTGCGCCCTAATGCAATTAAGTAAGTTTTGTCATTGTACGTTGTTAATGCAGGATCAGACACTGCAAGGCAAATTTTTTTGGTTAGTTTCTTAGCTTTTTGTTATATTGTGCTGCGGGATTCGTTTTAAGTGAACCCAGAAGAGCAAGAATGCGCAAGAACACTACGCAAGTATTCAGGATAGGCGGTGAAGAATATTATTTACAAGTGAGAAACCAGAAAAAAATAAGACAAGGCTAACTCTCTTTCTTTAAATAACGCAGATGTTTTGAGCTTGATACTGCATTATATCAGACCATGGCTTTAAGTATAATAATTTGCAATGTTACAATTGCAAAATGCATAAGAAGGGAGTTTTTCCCCCAGTATTACACAGCTGGTTTTGTAGATACATTTGGGATTTCTTTCCTTTCACTTTAGACAGCTGTGGGAAATACAATACTAGACTGTCAAATGTGAGCCTAAATGGATACAAAGTTAAATTAAAAAAAACTGATGAAAATTGTTTTTATTCAGAAGGATCCTTGTGGAAATACTAAAATGTTGATAAATAAGCAACATTTGTTCAGAGGAAGTAATTTCTGTTGTTGTGGCTAGTCAGACACATTCCTATTAATGTATTTATACACATATATTGAGTGTCCATACAGGAACATATATAGGACTCTCCAGAGGAGATTGTTGGTCTGATAGCTAGAGCAAAGAATTAAGAGCTGGGGTGCTCATTTAGCTCCTGGGATGTCTGACTTGCTCTGAAACTGGATGGGTATCTCACCCTCCTGCTCTAGCCTTGACCAGAGCAAGGTCAGCACCAACACCACAGGGACATACATGTAAAGGAATGCTTCATAATTGCTATGAAGCATGAAGACATCCTTGGAGGGCACGAACTATAGATGTGCAGAGTGTCTCTTCTTCTAAAACTACCGTAAAGCTTTTTACTTCCTTTCAGGTTCTGATTTTATAAAGACGTCTACAGGAAAGGAAGTGGAAAACGCAACCTTTCCGGTCGGAGTAGTCATGATGCGAGCCATTAGAGAATTCTACTGGCAAACTGGCAACAAGGTAATTCTCACTACCTTTATAAAAATTAACCAAACAGGATCACTCAGAAAGAAATAAGACTGTAATAGTTTCAAAATGCAGAACATATAAATCCACATACATTACCTTCTGTGGCTATATGAGCAATAGGTAATGGAACTTCTCTCTTGTACTCCTTGCTTGATTTGCTAATAATTGTATACATAAAAATACAAACAACAACAACAAAAAAAGCAAACATTTTTTACTTTCATCCCTTGAATAACTGTCACTTTATTCCCTACAAGCTCATGTGATCTTGACGCCTCCCCTGCTGCATTTGGTTTTGAGTTTTGTTTCACCATTTAAGGTATTTAAATGGTTATCTCAGTTAATAGCCGGGCAAATCTCAAGCTGACAGTGATTGGAATACTCCCATAAACCTTCGTGGAACTATACAACTTTATAGCCATTGAGAGTTTATCCAATGTACACACCTGTATTTTTTGACTTTGTTCTGGCAACCCAAGGGATAAATTCTGCTCTTTCCTCCCGTGCCAGGAGGACTTTCCAAGGGGACAAGAAGGCAGATCCAGTTGGATCCTGTTGTCTGGGATGGAGGGAGGGAGGGATGGGGCCCAGAAGAACGCTATATCCTGGGACACACTATTTATCTGTCAGGTCACTGTCAAGTGAGGTCAGTGGAGGCGAAGAGCAGTAGGGAGCATACGACAGAGCCAGTGAAGAACTCTCTGTGCGTTCATCCTTGCACTGGAGCAGTGAGAACGGAGGAGGTTATCCAGGAAGGCTTAAGCCACCTCTTGCCTCCTTTAGCCAAAGGCAAGCGGGTGCTGCCAGTTAGATCTGGTGCTGGTGTTTGGCAGTGGGTTTTGTCCTCACCTGCAGCCTCAGGGAGCCTGTGTCTTTAGCTAAGATTCTCTCTCTGTTTCTGGGTCACCTTTCCATCCTCTCCAGCTCACTTTTGTCCCTTCTGCAGGTGGCCTTTTGAAGTGTGACGTTAGGACACGGGGCGAGCAGTGGGATAGGGGCTGAGATGGCTTCAGTGGCTGTTGGAGCTTGAGGAGTGCATGACAGCAGGTTAGACGTGTGTCTGTCTGCTCTCCATAGTCATCTAGACGAGGCCAACGTGGATCCTTGGGCTGTCCTCCCTTCTCCCTTCCCCAGCCTGCGTCTCTCTCTGCCACGCAACAACTCTAGCAGCTCCGACAGCCGTGCTTCTGCGGCAGCAACCTCACTGCTGCCAACCTGGAGCAGATCCCTGGGGCCAGGTCACTCACCTCAGCACCGGTGCTGCTTGCATGAGCCGCGTGCCAGAGCTTGGGCTCTGTTGCATTAACACAGCTTTGTACCAATAATTGGATATAAACGTTGAATTCACCTTTTGCTTTAAGAGGATGCATTCTTGATATAAAATGTGTTATTAAGAATGAGTGCCTATGTCTGTGTGCGTGTGTGTGTCAGTGAATTAGATGTAAACTGTCTATGTGCTTTTCTTAACTGAAGACAATATTATCAGTGACAAGAGATTTCTAAATGGTTTCTTTAACAAACTAATTTTGCTGCTGTAGGGGTGCTTTCTAGCAAGGCGTTGGCTGGGAAAAACAGGTTAATACAGAAATTAAACTTCTTCGAGGAAAGGAACAAGTTGCAGAGTAACATTTATTGAATGATAAGCTGTGGTGGTGATATGAAAAGTGTGCAATATAATGGGAAATAATCTTCTCCTGTCATTATTGAAGGACATACATAAATTGGTTTTTCTGTTGGGAAAACTCCCAATCCAGAAAAACTTATTACTTTTAATAATATAAGGTGAAGAGAAAATTCTCGAGGAGATGAACTTATTAAGCAAAATAATGAAATGCTGTGAAATAGCAGGAAAGTGGTAGCTGGACTTTGTAATGCTCTTGATTTAACCCTCCCGCCCCTTTCCTTTTTCTGTTTTTATGGCAGTCAGATGTGCCATTCTGAAAGCTGGTAAATGGAGGAGAGGACAGGCTTGGCTTTGTTAACTTTTTTTGCAAAGAGAAGAGCTTTCAGAATTTGCTAAAAGAACAAGGAATTCTGCATGGTGTTTTTAATTCTGTTATTAACTTTATTAAAATTAACTAAATTTTATTCAGTTTTGACACAGATTTTCTCAGAGTTATAATATTTCTAGGAAGAAATCTAAATTTTAATTTGATTAGAATTTCTCTTCCTGAGGGAAAACACATTCTCATTATTTTAATGTATTGTCTAGAAGATGGTTTTCCAGTTGCTCTAGTTTAAATTCCTTTTGGAAATCTAATGTTAACAGATGTATGCATACGCTCATTCATCCATCCATCCATCCATCCACAAAAACACAGTCTTCGTGTTTTGGATTTATCAAGCTTTTTCCTGTTATTGTTCTTTATAATCTTACTGGAAATATGCTGTTATCAGAATGCTTCAGTGTGGCAGAAGGATTTATTCTGTGTTTGTTAGTCCTGAAATCTCTCTAAAAAAAATTACCAAACATTTCAAAACAGATACTTTTTGATTCCACTATTATATCCATAAGGTACAAGAAATCCTTAATGCAGTGAGGGTTCAGGAATGTATATACAGAAATCAGAATGATAATTCTTACTGAAGGAGGCTGATGGGAAGGAGTACCCAAGGTAAAGGTTTATGGCAGAGGGAAATGTAGAAGGAATCGCTGTACAGATTGTTCAGATTTTTTTTTTAAATGCAGAAACAGGTTTTCCTAATTCTCCTTGTTTTTTAAGAGTTTAGTAAGCTGCTGCTGGCCAACGTTTTGGCTAATGCAGGTGACAAAATTTTTGATGAGGGATTTGATAGCTGTGTGTCCCAAGCTCTGTCTCAGAATAAGATGCATTTAAATGGCACATAAATGAAAGACTGGCACTGGGGGTGCATGCCAAGTCACCTCAGTCCTGGCTCTGCACTGCAGGTTGATCATGGAATTCAAGACATGCTTTACCTCAAAGGTAGGTTTTTCCTGACGTGTGTGCCTCTACAGACTTGGCAGTTTACCCGACCAAATATGACACATATCTCACATCAAGTGACTGAAAGCATATCCAGCATGTGTTGGGAGAGAAGTTTTGTGGTTCTTGTGAAGCACAGCATTTCCAATTTTTGGTAACGACAGGCCTAATTTAACTCCCATTTGGAAAACTTTAGTGAAAAGTAAACCTCTGATAGGTTTGAATGTTCAGCCCCATCATGTATAACTGTGGTGCGCAGGCTTTTGTAAAGCACAGCCATCTCTCATTGGTCTCCACGAGTCAGATGCATCATGTGCTTTATTTCAGCATCTTTGCTGTTGTGTTATCGCATGTGTATTTGTTGTTAGGTATTTGGAATTAGATTGCGACAGGAGCAGTAGGTGATATGCAGGTATCCCAGGCCTGCCTAAATCCCTTGGCTTAATATGTACTAAGGGCAGAACTCCTGCTGGACCTCAAACCCAGCTCCTGAGCAAGTGCACTGCTGTCAAAAGTATTACTCCCTCACTTGCTGTCCCTCAGGATGAAAATGTCTTTTGCAGCGATGCCTGAGGTTTGACAGCTCTCAGCACTAGCCCAGAGTTTATACTGTTTGCAGTCAGGTACGAACCAGAGTAGATTGTTCCATACACCACAGGCAATTTGAGACTGCAGGTGTGCTAATGCTGATTGCTCTTCTAGGGTTGCTGATGGATGGAAATGTGTATTGCGCTTCTTTTTCTATATAAAGGTTGGATTTAAACCTGCTGGGGGCATTCGGACAGCAAGAGAAGCTATTACTTGGCTTATGCTGGTGAAGGAGGAACTGGGAGTGGAATGGCTAACACCAGAGCTCTTCCGCCTGGGTGCCAGTAGTTTGTTGGAAGACATTGAGAAACAGGTTCGTTGTTAACAGTTGTCGGCTCGGTGGGGAGAAAAGATTAACTTTCTAAATGTGCTGACTTACTGATTCTGCAGAATATGCTTTTTGATGCTGTTTAAAAGATAACAGAACATACATCTGATTCATTATTAACAACAGGTTCACTTCCAGCCTAGTATTTCTTTAAATTTGGCCTGTCATTTGGCATCTGGAACTCTGGTATTCCATCAGCTGGCAATTGCCTGGGCCAGGTTTGCAACCCAGTGAGCAAACCGGCTCAGGCTGTACGTATAGAGGGTCTTTTGCGAATGCATGGTAGTCCACTCCCCTGCACTCTTATTTGTTGCCAGTTCACTTGACCCTCACAGACCCCTTGTGTCACTGTGCCGCAACTGTTCACGATATATTTCCATGCTGTGGAGAAAGGCGTGTCTCATCCTGCATATGGTACTGCTGATAGAGAAGTTTTTACATATTGATTATTTCCTGGGGAAGAAAAGCAATTACCTCCTACAAAGCCTCCTTTTTCTAATTGCTTTTATTTTTGTGCAGGCTGGTCACTGTGTTTCCTGGCAGACAAATAGTGTGTGAGGTTCAGTGGCAATGTGTATTCCTGGTGGGAAGAAGGGTTCTGACCTATCTACCCACAACTTACCTCACTGGTGCAGGGGAGCAACCCCAAAGGATACAGCAGAGTTGAGAACGGTGTAGTGTCACAGGAACTACTAAACCATTAGGGCTGCTGAGCTTCACTCCCGTGTTCATTAAACCCAGGAGCTGAGGTGACATTAGCCTTAACCAAGAAAAAAAATTTGAGAGTCCTTGTGCTGTTGCTGCTGGTGGGAGAACATAAGATGAAATACAGAACAGCTGAGAGATGTCAGGTGAATAGTCATGACTGTTGAAAACCCCTGGCTCCCTCCTGCAATGAGAATAATATTGGCTTGCTTCACTGCCAGACTGCCTCTGCCTCACTCTTGACCTAAAATCATGTCCCTGGTTATGATAAAGCAGCACGAGATTTCTTGTTGCCACTGCCATCACTGCTGAGTCTCACAACACAGCCAGTGATTGTGTCGCATGATTTGTTCCCATTTCTTAAGGCTGGCATCCTTTTATCTGCGTGGGATTGCACAAGGGTCCCAGTCATGAGCAAAACTCTGCTATACTGTGCCGTCGAAAAACATGTGAGATAAAATGTCCCAACTGTTATATTCAATAAAACAAACAGGTATTTAAAAAGAAAGAATCAAACATGGAAAATGGGGAGAACAATCCCCCACCCCCAAGACAGTACAGTTAAAAGAATAGTTTGAAATGAGTCATATAAAACCATAAGCAATTCTGGATACTTTGAATATTAGCAAATAATACTGAAATCATCAAAATCAGATTACAGTGAGAGTAAAGCATTTTCTTCTACCTGGCTCTTTTTGAAAGCTCAGTTAAAAGCAACAAGAGTCTTTGCTTTTTTTCTTTTTTTCCAAGCAAAGCAGCAAAAGCCCTTAGTTCAGATCCAATAAGCAAGTATGTAAAGGTATATTACATCATATTTTATGCACACACACAAACAAATATTCATCATCTTCATCTGGCATGCTTTAATTTGTTACTTCCTTGACATTTTCAGATTTATAGTCATATATAATTCCATCATAAATTTTCTTTTTCCTTGCAGATTTTCTATCATGTGACTGGCTCTTATGCACTTCAGCATGACCTGGCAATGGCTTAGACAAAAAATCAACTCAGGATTACTTTTACAAAAGAGATCTTTAAGCAAACAGCATTCAGAAGTCTTCTGACAACCAAGCACATATGATGGAATTAAAGGCCTAATTCTCCCTTCTTCATATTTTATAGTATTTAAAAATATGCTCAAGTCTGCTGGTTGTACTTGATCCAAAAGCAGAAAAAATGGTAATTCTGAAATAGTTAAATAGTTAATACTTACAGATTTGCAAAGTTAATCTTGCCAAGTCTTCCTCAGACCAGCCTGAAAAGCTTATTAATGGCAACACTGAAATACCATGAAAAAGATTTAGGTGGCCTGGTAACTCTTTGCAGTCACAGAATATTAAATATCTATGGAATGTTTCAGATTGCTAATTAAAAGCTACAGATCTTGGAATAGCTTTCCCTTCACCTCAGACAAAATCTTCTGCCACAGATGTGTTGTACTATTAATTGTTATGTTGATTCATTTTCCAGCATTGTAACCTCAGAAAATGAAACTTGGCTATTACTTTCTTTTATAAAATGTCTCCGTAGCAAAAAAAACCCTTTTTTTTTGTATTTTTTTCCCCCAAACTTGGGCACAGACATCCATATTTAGACCCTTGAATAAAGGTGGCTTGATTTCTAGAACAGCTGAGTATCCACAGTTGCTCCTGAAGTTAATGGGAGCTCTGGGTGATCAGAACAACTGAAAATCAAGCAGCCTCTATATAGGTGCCTAACTATGCATTCAGGGGCCTATTTTTAGGCATTTCACTCTTAAAATTTTAGTCTAACTTGCTTAGAAGCTCCCATTCCTGTCTCCTGTCATTTTAAAACACACTCATGCAAATCTTTCCATTTTAACGTAGAGGGGATTGACTGTCAGTTTGCAGGCGTCACTGCTGTGCTGGCTGAACTTCAACTTTGCCATTCTAAAAACAATTCTTTAATCTAAGTGGTGATTTGAATTGTGTCCTATACAGGGTTTACAGCTTTAATGTGAAAAGTACTTTTCTTAGAGCACATTAAGAATAATACTGAAATCATCAACACCTTTTGAATATGACTGGAACTACTAGATTCATTATTTCAGAACTGCATTCTGCTCACTAACCAGAGTTGTACTAAAAACTTAATTATCTTATCGTCATGACTAGTCTCACTGACTTAAGTAGGTCTCATCAGGGAAGTAAGAGGAGGAGGATTTTGCTGTAAATCAAGCTACAAGGTACATTTATTACAAAGAGATCTGTGCTTCGTAAAGATAATAACTCAGTTCATTTGTCTGGTTAAACCACCTGAATCACTAGTGCTCTACAAAACACCTTGGACAGATAGGAGAGCTGAGTAGGAAAAAAAAATACTGGAGAAACAACGTATACAGAAAGCAAAATCCTATATGCAGTGCTCAGTACTAAAAATAGGCCTTAATTTCCTAGGATGTAGTTTATCCAAGGCTCTCAGCCTTTTTCTGGTTTAGGTCTCAACACAGAAAATGAGGCCGACATGTGACTATACTTTCACGCGTTTGTTTTCCTGGAAAGTGGCCTTTTTTGCCATGGGTTTTCCTTCTGATTTCACTGCCAGTTTCTCGAAGGGAAAATCCAGTGCCTGTTTGTGTATTTAGAGGAGAATTCCGCGGCTGAGCTTTCAGAAATACAGAGCCCGCCATATGAAGTCAGCTCCCAGCAGGCGCTTGCCAGGCGGACCCTCGGCCATGCCCTCCCAGCAGCCGCACTCTGGATTTCGCCGCTGTTTATCTCTAGCCGTACAAATGTTAAGAGTGTGCTTCAATACTTTCGTAACAGAAAGGTTCACCTCACTTGCAAAGTACACTTTTTTTGTTGTTGGTTGTCTTTTGGACATTTAGGGTGAAGGTAGAAGCTGGTTTTTGGAGGTGCTTTAGTTTCTAGGTGAAGGACTCTGCGTAGTTCCTTAAAATTAATGAAGGTCCAGCCAGCCTAGGTTAGGTCCACCTTACTATTTAATGCGAGTACCTCTGAGAACAACCTCACTGTTTCCGTGGGAGCTACGTGTCGATTAATGAACTTTCCAGGAAGAATTGTTTGTATTTCTGTTGACATGCCCCTTCATTTTGATGTGCACATGGGCTGCTGCTGGTTACTTTGCTTCAGAGGGAACAGGCTCCGTTTGGTGAGGGAGAGGTTCGGCTTCCTGAAAAGTTGAAGACAGCCATTTCCCTTTTCTATGAACATTACAAACACACTGATGTGAAATACTGTGCAACTCCAAGGCAGCCAATGTTTTGGGAGAAACTGGATTGGAAAGTAATTTAAGCATTTTTTTCTGTTGAAATCTGTAATTTGGCGGGGGGGGAAGAAAAAATGTAAAAGTAACAGAACTGTAAACACATTCAAATAGAGATGATTCTGGGTTTGGAGTGGGGTTTTTTTGAGGAATAAGCAGAAGGCTCAATGTTGCAGAGTGACTGGTCATCTTTATCAACTTCTCTGTGACTCAGGTGAGTTGTATTCTTATTGCCTGTGGTTGTGGACCCCCAGCATGACCCACAGCCTCGCCTCTCACTGCTCCTATGACAGCTGCTGGTACCAACCAGGAATTGGTCTGTTGACAGCCCTAGGCGATGCGAGGGGATGAGCAGCAGAGGACTGGGCTGGAGACACAGGACAAGGCATGTCCAAGGGACCCATCCAGGAGATAGCTGCCAACAGCCCAGCTCTGAGGTCCATCCCGGAGGCGGAGGCAGGACTGGAGACCGACTCTCCCGCAGCATAGCTCAGGGAGGTGCTGAGGGCCATGGGCTGAGCTGACGTGGGGCTCCTGGACCGCTGCTGCAGGTCGGGGGAGGCTGGGAAAGGCCAGAAGTGTCCCTGGGCTTACTCCAGTACTGAGCCCTCGAGGAAGCCAAACGCAGGGGATACAGGGACTAACACACGTTTTGAGCTCAGGTCGGAGGCTGGTGTGGCAGGACCTATGTTCCCCGCCATGGGGAACTGGAAGCACTCACAGTATGGTCTCCTGGGCTTGCTGCCCTTTGCCCCGACCGGCACCTCCACTGCCATCTTTTTCATCGCTGCCGGCCGTTTGCTGCTATTTAGTTCCCGTGGTCAGGGTCGATCGAGATTTATCGAGGCTGCTGCAGCCGGTCATCGCTCCTGCTGACAGCACGTGAAAGGCGATGGGGACCTGAACTCTGTTGGGAACCAGGGAGGGGACGTCGCTCCGTGGCCGCATAGACTTTGGGAAAAGTTCAGATTTAGTGCTGTGCTTCAGGCCATTAGAAAAGGAACAGGCAATTATGCGCTCCTGTCTAAATATATTTCAGAGTATAACATATGTTTTGTGCAAGTCAGTCTTGTATACTAATTTATTATTTTTATAACACTTATTCATTTAGGATTTTAAATAGCTTCATTTTGTAGACCACATTACTTTGCAAAGAAGAGAATAAATTCGAGAAGAAAGTCAAGTGAAAACTGCAAATCTAGAAGATTCTGCATCAGCTTATTTACAAGAAGAGGGAATTGGGAGAGAAGGTAAGCTTTTTTTCTGGTTGGTAGGAAACAAAGATATTAAATAGTAATTATATGTGAAGTGTACATATCAGCTGGGGCAAGTAATACTTTGATATCTTTATTTCATCAGTCCTAGAAGTTCATACCTTCATTTCCTTTGTGAAGCAAGGAACATACATTATATACCATAGCATGTGCTACTGAGACAGAAAAAAATGATCTACTTTTAATTTTATTTTGCTCAGTTGGAACTTTGGCTCCTGCCTGCCCTGGGGGGAAAAAACCACAAAACAACAACAGCAAGTTTTATCCAAATCTTGGTGAGCCTTTGCTGAAATTACCAGTGCTGACATCTGGATGATATGTATAGTGTGCAGTAGGAGTAGGAGGAGGAAACTGCTTTTAATTAGATGTAACCTGCCCAGGAGAGAAATACAGATAATTGTCCATCTGGTCAGTCCTTATTTAATAGGGCAACCAAGGATAAAAGTATTCTTAATATGCAAAGATACCATAGGTAAAATTACTGATTGACCATTTTTATTAAAACCCCAGAAAGCCAGAACTGTGCTAAATTAAGAGGCAGTAAGACTTAGAAAGAAGCGTCAAGAAAGGTTGTAGTCCTTGCACTCCCTAAAAGCAAGAGTAAGCAAGTGATGGGTGACTATCAGGTCCCACCCATCTATATTGTAGATACCCAGGAGCATCTGAGAGAACTGGGCTTGTTCAGTCTGGAGAAGAGGAAGCTGAGGGGAGACCTTATCACTCTCTACAACTACCTGAAAGGGGGTTGTGGTGAGGTGGGTGTTGGTCTCTTCTCCCAACTAACTAGTGATAGGACGAGAGGAAATGACCCCAAGTTGCACCAGGGGAGGTTTAGATTGGATATTAGGAAAAATTTCTTCATCGAGAGGGTGGTCAAGCATTGGAACAGGCTGCCCAGGGAGGTGGTGGAGTCACCATCTCTGGAAGTGTTCAAAAAACGTGTGGATGTGGCGCTTCAGGACATGGTTTAGGGGCATGGTGGTGTTGGGTTAACAGTTGGACTTGATGATTTTGAAGGTCCTTTCCAACCTTAGTGATTCTGTGATTCTGTGACCCTTCCTCTGTTCTAGACAATGTACAAATCCTTCACCTTCTGTGAGGACCGACAGTAACCACTTACCAAGAGAAGGTGTGACAAAGTTCTTTTAATATCCTTTAATGAAATTTAACATTGATGCAACGAAGGAGTGCCAACAAGATGCTCTAGCCATTCCTAATGAGTCTAGTGATTTTAAATGGCTCTGTTTTGAGCACTGGGGACATCTTGTGGATTACCAATTCTTCGAAATTGCAGAAAATTTGGTCGTCTGGAAGCAAAGCTTTCTCGAGGCATAACAGTTTCAGATCTCTGAGATCACAGGGAGTGTTTGAAAACACTGAATTGTAAAAGCATCAGTGTAGAATTGCTTCCTTAGCTGAGATGAAAACAAAGGATTTTTTAAAGAAAGTTAACAAACTGGGGACACGATACTGGAGTTGACTACACTTGTTTTTTCAAGTCTTGCTTCCTCTATGGGAGGAGTAGAGGAAGGAGCTTTGCAGGCACAGCTCGTGGAAATTAGCGTCATCTCTGTACAGTACAGTGTTGTATTAAAAAAAAAAACAAAATGGATGATGGTTTGCCCAGGAAAACAAGGGAAAGCTTTATAAGCTGATTTTTCCATTTCAGTAATAGCATGAGCTCCGTTTTTATTCACAGACTGACATGAGTTCTCACCTATTTACTAGTCGTAACAAACAGGTGAAGAAGGAAACCAGCCGGCCAGTTCACTTCCTAGGTCTTGGCCCAGGCCAGTGACAAGGCTGGTTTGGTAATCCCACGGGTTAGGGGTTCTCGTCGCTGTCACGGCCCAGAGCGCAAGTGGCTGATGGAGGAGCACGAACCAGCCCAAGCTCTCACTGCCTGCCAGGCTCCCCTGGGGGTGGAAGGTGCTAAAACTAGTGATTACTGGTCCGTTGAGAACTTGTTTTTTTCCACCCTGATGCTTGGACCTGAGCTTCCGAGGAGAAGCTGGAGAATGAGTATTCTCCATGATTTAATTTAATTACACGTAAGTTGATTAAGGACGTTATCTTCATTTCCAGGGGAAATGAAACATTCGCATCGTGTCAGAGGCTGAAGGCTGGCACGTCTCAGCGTCGGCTGCTTTCCGCTGCCTTCAGGAGAGTCTTGGGCTTTCTTCAAAGTACAGGCACCATCTGACCCAGAGCGTGGTTTCTTGCTCTAGCTTGTTTAAAGGCCTGAATGGAACCAGAGTGAAAAACGACTATCCGGGCTCTGAACAAGAAGTGCTTTGTGTTCTAGTTAGCACAAATCTGTTCAATTCCAAAAAAAGCCCTGTGAATGCCATCACCCCATCTGATAGCGACGGTAACGAGGCCTCTGGGAGGGCAGTGACAGGAAGATGTAGATAAAGGAGAAACAGAGGGGTAAAAAGGGAAGTTGTGAGAAGTAAGAGACATCATCGCCACCGCTGTTACTGCTTCACAGAAGTGTAATCTTTTGTGATCTCTTTGGAACAGGAGGTAAATAATAAAACACAAGGGAGGGAAAAAATTTAAATAAATGTAGTGTGTGAGTGCATGTTAAAACAGATGTCAGATTAAAAATAACTGAAAAGGAAATTCTACTGTAGGGGAAAAAATGCTTTTTCCTTCAACATTTTATATTCCACCTTCATTAGGCAGAAAGTGAAAGAGCTGTAAAGGAAAAGGGGAACTTTTGTTATTTCCCTCAACGCTAAGAGAAGCCTAATGCGAGCGCGGGGGGGTGCTCTGTGGCGCGTGGTGCTGGCGCAATCCTCAGGGCGAAGCCCAGAAGCAGCAAGGACCAAGGACGTTAAACAGATGCACGGTGTGCGCCGAGCCCTGGGACGTGGAGCTTTAAGCCAGCAGCGCTGCACATGCAGGTGGTTTCATCCTCTCCATCCTCCCTCCCTTAGTCCCTTCAGGGTTGACGAGTCCTCTAATGTTGTAAAAAAACAAACCCTGCAATCTGGTAGGATCTCGTCATCCAGTAATGCCCCTCCAACTATAGACCCAGGCACCAGGGACTTCATTCTAGTTTCTTCAGCGCCTCAGAAACGGGCTATTTCGGTGTTTGACGACAGCGGAGTGGGGAACAGCTACACAAACATATATTTTTCCCCACGTGGCAGCCAGACCACACCCATCCTCGGAGATGGCAAGTACTCACAAAAATACCGGTGCCACTCTGTAAATCCTGGGTCTCTTCTGTTAAACGTGCTTCAGAACGTCTCCTAAGGATTCATGGTCTGACAAGTGACCTGCCCTGCACCTGTTTAATGCTCAAGGAGCTTTAAATAAATACCTTGAAGATGTGCTGAGGCTGGACTTGAAATGAGAAAGCATTCCTTGGAGAAATGAGAAAGCATTTCTTGGAGAAATGAGGGCATTTCTTGGAGAGCTAGCATGTGTCGTTTGGCTTGTTCAGCTTCGCTAATGAAATGAGAATAATCTTTATATGGTTTTCTCCTTTATTCCTGAGTACGGGATGCAGGTTTTAAAAAAAAAGGCACAGCTCTGTGACTAATGCCTCGGCTTACAGGAAGAGTCAGAAATGACAGATATCTTTGGCTACCATTACAGCGTGAGTGTCCAACGGACTCGGGCAACTTGATGGGATCCAGAGCGGGTATATTCCTGCAGTGTTTGAGAAAAATATCTTCACTTTTCCCTACCATTATCTTGAGTGAATTCCCACAACTCCTATGTCTTTAAGACACTTAAGCTAAGGAGGGGGCAGCTGAGACAGAAGTAAAAGGCATCCTAAAAGACATCCCCAGCAGACTGAAGGCAAAGCTGCTTCACGATTTCTGAAACTTTTCTTAAGCTTGTCCTGAAAACGCCAGGTAAGACCCCACCGCCGAGTCCTCCTAAGGAGAGCCGCTGATGAGCCGGAGCATCTCGGCGTTACGCTGGCCTAGGATTTGCCAGAGAGGAAGGAGCAGACGCAGCCCGAAGCAACTCCAGCCAGCCGGTCAGGGTGAAACGGGAACGTCAGCAGCGCGGGAGAGCACGCTGCTTCTTAAAGCTGTTGCCTTGGACTACAGTCGGATGAGACGGTGTTAGCGACGTGTAAGGTTTTCGGAGAGGACGGCTCGGTGTTCACGGCCGCTCGCTGGGCTGCCACGGGCGGCCCCCCGGGGGGGGAGGGGGGGGCCGG
>NW_010552555.1:54427-58364 GCF_000687285.1 Phaethon lepturus
CACGGGCGGCCCCTCGGAGGGGCAGCGGGGCAGCGGGGACGTCCCCAGTAGCGAAGGGGAGGAGGCTGAGGTCTCCAGCTGGTTTCACCCGCGCTCTTCCCGCTAATCTGGTTTCATTCGCCCCCTCGCCCCTTGCCTCTCACTAAAAAGAGGACTCATCGCCTTCTGCTCTGAAAAAACAAATACATGCATAAATAAAAGTCACTTCAACTGCAGGAAAATATCTGTCCGCTCTTAATCGAGTATGTGTTTTCAGAGCTGCCTCCTCCAGGGGAAATCTCTTTGTTAAGCGTTAACTCCATTTGCTTCTGCTGAACGTGTCTGCCATTTTCTCCATTAGAGGGCTGCAGAGCAGTGTGTTACAGTGTTTCAGACACGGATTTAAACCTGTAGATGTAATTTGGGCCTAATTTCCTGCTGTATACCTCTCCTGAACTCAATGGAGTGTAAAACTGGTGCGACACGCGGAGAGGAAAAAAAAAAAAAGTGCAGCGCCTCAGAATACATCAGTGCTTTGGGTTTTGCTGACGAGATTAAGAAATGCCGAGATGCTCAGACAGAATTTTAAATACACGTGTGACAGGTGTGGCAGATGAGTAACTAAGTTAATTGCTGCTTGTGTGTTTGAACACAGCATAATTGGTCAATAGGGTGTGTTTCCAGAGGAGAGTAGTGAAGTGCATGAGCAAAGCACAAGTAGAGCTTTAAATCTTTCCTTAGAAACTACACTTATTCTAGGCAGAAGTTAAAGTCTCGTAACACTTATGAGAGTCATAAATGTTATATTCTCCATTATGCTCCAATTGTGGCGTTGGCGAGTTAATTGCTTGGACTGAAATCTTCTATGTAGACGTCTTTCTTGGCTGAACTTTCTTCTAAAAAAGAGTCAGAAAATAAAGCTGAATAAAAATATGGAGTGGGCTGGTGATTTTCAGCCCACACCTAGAAACTTTGGCAAGTGAGCTCTGTGACATTGCCACATTTCAGAACATGAACCTGCGGCAAGGGCAAGAATGGTCCCGATCCTTGGCACCTGCCTTTCGTGGTGTTGGTACGGCGCGTGTTGCCAACAGGAAGAGTTGGCAGGCAAAAGCTGGATTAGAGGGAGAGAAGGACGCTGGCATGGGTTAGAGAAATAAAGGAAATGGGGATGCCAGTGTGAGCAGGGAAAGTGGAAGGGCAGGCGGGTGGGGGAGATGCCTCAGAAGACCAGAAGCAAGAACTGGCAGCGGCACAGCAAGAGTGAGGTGATCTGGACAAGAAGAGTGGGAGAGAACCTGCCAGAAACATGGTGTCTCATCAGGAGAGGAGGAAAACTGAGACCAAAAGAAAATGGTTCACAGACCTAATTGCCCGTCCACAAATTTAATTTTGGGAATGGTTGGAAGAGAGACAGACAGATGGACTAGGGAACAACATTGTCCCTGAAAGCAGCATTTACAAAGGTTGAGATGAGGTGGCATGGGCAACCTTAGTACTTAGTGTTTTGTAACTTTGAAATGCTTCACCCTCCAGACCTCAGTGTTTATCCCTTGTTTCTTGTCGTGCAAGTGGTAAATTTAATTCATCTGAGCAATTAACTCATTGAGGCAGGGATTGATTTTTTTGTTCTGTTTCCGCACAGCGCTTGTTGCAATGTATTGTGCTGGCTTGGTTCCTGGCTAGTGCCCTTACGTGTCACTAACGCAAACAGGCAATAGCATGTTGATGGAGGTAAATGTGAATTCCAGCAATGGAGGAGAATGGTTTGATATGAAATACTGGGATTACATCAGGTGCACTGGGGAAAAAAAAAAAAAAAAGTGGAAAATTTAGGGTGAGAACCAACAAGTCCGTCTGTAAGTAGTTAGGTGAGGCTGTTTGGCAGCCCACCGGGGAAGCAGCAGAAGCCCCTCAGCTGGGACCCGACCGAATACGAGATAGCTACATTCCGAAAGTGCAAGCCTGTGTGGGGAGGCAGATGGGCTGGATGGTCTAGTGGGTCCACTCTGTCTCTAACTTCCCTGATTCTGCACAGCCTGCCCCAAAAGCGAGCACAAAGGAGTGTCAAAAGACGCAATACATATTCATGGACATTTCTGGAGCTGCAAACTATGAAAAGAAATCAAGTCGTTCTCATCCATGGACTAAAGTTGAGAGTACGCTCTGATCCAAAAGGATACCAGCTCGCAGAGTGGTGTATGAAAATCTTATAAAGCTCTGCAACACTCCATAAATAATTTTCAAACAAGAAGCTTTTTGTTTCAGTGATGGCAATACTAAAAAGGAAGAATGGCAAATAGCCGTCAAAAAACGGCTGAAACAGCCTGCACTCTGTACCGATGTTAACTTTAATCACCGCAAGAGTTACACACAGAGCTGTCAGTCATTTATTGGAAACCGCGGATGATCAATCGCAGAGGTTTAGATTAACGCGGACGGGAGCCTGGTGCCTTGCCAATGGGGCACCACGTGACGGGCAGCCCACGGAATAAACATTTGGGCACATCAGTGCACTATAAATCCTCCAAATGAAAGAAATTAAAAAGCCAGGAGCAATTTTGAAAATTATTTATGATTGGAGCTGCACTTAGGAATGCTTTTATTGTCACGCGAATGTCTCCTTTCACATCCTTAAGGTGACAGACCCACTCCGCTTCCCTCCGGATTTCTGGGGCCACGCTGCGACCGCGCGTGGTGCAGAGGCGAGCACCACGGGAGCACGCCGGGTGATGGGGGGCATATGGGCATTTTAGCAGCACCTCCCCAGCTGTGAGGGTTAGCTTTGCATGGCCCGAGGGTGAGAGAACTGCGGATCCGTTCTGACATTCTAAGTATGCGAAAAGACACCAGTTGTGGGGTGGTGGTGTTTTGGTTTTTTTTTCTTTTACAGCTATGCCATAACCATGCTCCTAAGTGCATGTATAAACATTTTATAACATGGATTTGGAATAACGCTTGAAAAATAAACTTAAGAATAGTTCCTAAGCAGAAGGTATTCATATCAAAATAGCAGTCTGTTGCAAGTCAACCCTTTGCTCCATACGTAGAAAGACGCAGCACTATCTGTCAGTGTACTTCTAGCATAAATATTACTAAATGTTTCACTAAAATACAGTTTTAGTACTAATACTTTCCTTAAACAACAAGCGCTTTCACTATAAACTGAATGGCAAAAGCTTGTGGTTTGCAGGCAGAGTACCCTCTCGCCTGGCTAAAGGGTAGCAGAGCCGATGTGAGTGAAAGCCTGGCTTTTCTTCTATAACCAAGATACGGGCACGACGGCTAATCCTGCCCCGAGCCAGGGATACCTTGGGTCACGGACACGAGCCTGCCCCGTGTTCTCCTGGGGCGGCACCGGGGTGTCCCGCCCGGGGTGCCACGCACATGCACCCAGCAGGGCCGGGGGGTTCGGGTACATTTGGATTAGCAAGCCTGTCTGATCTTTTATTCCTTCCGGAATAAAACTTTAAAAAATATAGTCTGCATGGGCGATGGGTTGCGTTAAAGGCTTACACACCTCCCAGCGCTGCCTGTCTTCTTTAGGTGATTGTGGATGCCTGTATCGATCTAAAAATATTTCCTCCGCATGTTCCCGCAGCTGACTTCTCAGAAAGGGTTAATTTTGCATCTGTCTATTGATCATTCTGATGTTCCCATCCTGGAGCCGCACAGCAAAACAACTTTTATAACTTGGTTCGAGGTCTGCTCTTCAGAGCCAGCAGCTCGGGAGTTGTCTTATAAAACTCTGCCTGTGTTTGCTGAACGTGACTTTTCCTTTGCTGGGCTTTAAAGTCCTGCAAGTTTTCACCCTTTTGGGGCGGCCCACACTCACTTAGACCCATTCACACCCCCACCTGCATCAAGGCTAGGCAGTGCCTCCTGCCCGGGGATGCTGTGAGCGCAGGGACGGTACAGGGCACAACGCGTGGGGAGCTGCACCGCAGGCGGGCGGACA
>NW_010552555.1:58441-66138 GCF_000687285.1 Phaethon lepturus
CGTGGGGTTAAAGCTTTTTGGGATTGCTTACGGAAGGCCTTTCTTGAATTTGCAAGCGTTTGTTTACATTTTGCAGGCATCTTGTGTTGTGGTTTAATCTGTTGTGCCGCTGATACTGAGCCTGGATGTATAGTTCCCTGATTGCCAGTTAATTACATGTCATTAATAAATCAATAACCTGCTTTGATCCTGATTTGCTTTAAAACATATGAATTGAGCAGCTTTTCCTTGCAACAACACTAATCTTTCTCTGTCCGTTTCTCAGAAATACACCATTGAAGTTGTAAAGCAGGACACCCCCCTCACCCCTGCAAGTATCTCTTTGCACGTACCAGACCTCGTCCATCACACTGAACAAAAGGGGCAGAATGAGATAAAAAAGAGCTGGACACTGAGGGAGAAGTTCCCCACGGCCCTGGAGATGGAGGGCACAGCGAAGTGTTTCCCGGGGTAGCAACAGCTCTGGCTGGGGAGAAGCCCAACGAGCCCTGGCAGCAGAGGCAGAGCACTCCAGGCGGTACCAGCTGTGCTCGGGGGAGCTGGAGGGACCGGAGGTGCCCCGAATCGAGCGAGCGCAGAGAGGGCTTTAAGCCATTCAGGCTTCCCCGCTGCGAAGCCCGTGCCGGGGCACTGGAGGCTGGTAGCTCAGCAGCTTCCCCGGCTCTGCAGAGCCCAGGTGTTAGCTTGCTCTGGGCAGCTAGTCCAGTCTTGATCTCTCTTCCCGTGTCCCTGCCAGGCTGCAGAGCAGCGGCTGCTATGACGGTCGTAGGCACCTGCGGGTCCCTATTTGATAAAAAATAACCTGAGAGAAATTCTCCATCTGCATAGTAGGTTAATGTTCCTCCTTTCTTTCTAATCTGGATTGATTTAGAGATGCCAAACTGTAATTTTAACAAGGCGGATGCCGCTAGAAATGCAAGACGCAACAAAAAGTTGTATTTGAAACAAGAATACGAGTCGATGCGGTGAAGGACATTTTAGCATGTGTATCAGCTCCGTAACAAGTTCTCCACCCTAAGTGGAGGAGCATGTCTGAAACAGTGGCCTGGGAGCCAGCCACGTTCCTCAATGAACCGAGAGGCTGTGATCCCACCACAAAACCCTACGCACCCCCCGGTTTGGTATTTTGGCATTAGAATCCGAACTGCTGGTGTGCGAAGTACCCGTGGTTTTGGTTTTGTTAGCGGGTCTGCCGGTCGCCCCCGCCGCGAAGTCGGCATCAAATCTCCCAGCGGAGAGACCGATCTCCATTCTCGGAGAGAGGTCTGGCTTTCGCGGTTTGTGAGGATGTGGGACGCCTTGTCCCGGGGGCCTTCTCCTCCCTCTCTCTCACCCAGCCCATCGGCGCTCCAGCACGAAAAGGGGATGCTACCAGGCGCAGTTATTAACTCACAATAGAAGTGCCATGTGTGACTGTCTGTGAAGGCTCCAGCGTTTTATGTAACGCAGATTTAGAGATTTCATTGTAAAGTCATTTTAAACTCTGAACTAATGGGTAGTTTGGCAACAGCTTCTAAGTATGAAATCATTATTAATTCCTTTAGTACCATAATAACATTGATTTAGATGAACTCTTATAACATAGAAATTGTATAGTATTTAGCTGTAATTAACGTCCCCTAATTAGGAAGTGTTGCCAAGTAGTTTTCTCTGCTGGCTCTGTTGTACTTAAGTGCAGCTGGATGAAAATTAACCACAAAGGGAACAGCTTGTGTTTTATGAGAAGTTTGCCTTTGATTGATTAAAAAAATATTCCTTGGTACTTTATTTTACTACCAAAAAGGGTGCACTGGATTATCAATGTTACAGAGAGCCACAAAGTCCACATGCCATAAACTAGACACGCGTTTGTATAGTACATAAGCCCAATGACTTAACTACACAATCAGAAAATTCACAGATACATTTCGTCTCAATGCCACAGGTTACCATAATTAAAATGAACTGATTTTATTGTGGCTATCATTAATAAAGTCTGTAGAAATTTAAGCGGAGTTAACATAATTTAATGTCCACTCAAAGGATAGAGTCATGCACTGCAAACTGAGAGGCATTTGATGTGAAAAATGCTGACATTTTTGGAAATTCAAATTATAAATGAAATACTGCTGTCAGTTTGCTGTGCAACTTCGTAGCATATGGTGCTTCTGCTGGTGGGTGTTATTTCAAAGTTTGCAAATCACACTACGAGAGTGTCCCTCTGGTGAGCTTTTGCAACGCTTAGCAACTGTGAATCAAAAGTGACAGTACAGAGGAAGAGGGACTAAAAAAAAAAAAATTCTCTCTCTAAGTCAGTAGAACAAAGTACATGGTAAGTTAATACATTTTTACAAGGGGGAAAAAGAGACCAACATGCTAAAGCTAGAAGAGATTCAGTGCCTCCATTCTTGCGGAATAATGCACAAAGTCTTCTAAATTGTTAAAATTAAAATACGGTTTCTCTCTGCCAGTCTCTTTGACTTCGGTATGACAAGAGAATTAAAACAACTGCCAGATGGAACATATAATGGTTCACTTTCAAAATTTGGAAAGCTGCTTCAAGACATAATACAATCTCCTCAGAAGGTCCAGATGTTTCTTTTACTCATCTCTCTGAAAAAAGTTCCTATGACCACAAAATAGCATTTGCCACTTGAAAAGCATTCTCCACCTGAAGCTTTCGACACAGAGGAAAAAAGCCAGAAAAAATATTAAGTATTAGGCCAGCAATGTGGATTCCAGCTAGTGTGCTAAAAAGCATATACCGATAAGGTAAATTTAAATAACTAGAATACAATGACATCCTACACCATGATTTTCAAGAATCTGCCACCCAGTGACCACTTTAACATGCATATACACTATCAAGAAGTGAACGTAAAACTTGAATTCATTGTGATTTGATCTGACCATAGGTGCTACTCATTGTTCTAGTGATTTTTGGCACCAAGATGGAACCGTGGCTGCGTAGTACAGATCTCATCAATTTGCCAATCAAACCGGCTGAGAATAGAAAGTGATGGAGCTGTCAGTAGCAGTTCAACCATAAGCAATTCTAAACTAAGCAATTTGGAAATTTAAATAGTTATAATGACCAAGATTCTCTACGTTGGCCCTTAATTACTGGAATGTCAATTCAACTGAAAATTGCCTTTCCCAGTTAATGATAATTCTTAGAAAATTCTTTGCTTATACACCCACCTATAGCACTCATTAAGTCAAGAGTCTTCCTTTTGTCTGAAGAGCTGTCAATTTTATGTGACATCACCAATCATCTGCCATCTAAAAAATCTCTAGGCTGTCTTGCTGAAGGCAGGCTTATTCTCCTTCAGCTGTAGCGCGCTGCACGGCAGCCCAGCCTGCTGTTACAAGCAACGTTGCACCAAATGAGCGTAATGAGTTGCCTAGTCTTGGCACCACTAAACGATGAGCCACTCAGATTTGGTTGTGGGCATCTCAGGTGAAACCTAGGCTCCGTGAAAGAGCGGTACATGTTTTATGTGTGAAGGGAAACTCCACTACCCAGCCCTTCACAGCACTCAGAAGGTTGACATCCCCTCCATCACTTCTTCTGGAAAGGAAAGGGAGGGGGAAGTTGCTGGATTCGTATATCAGAGGGCTCCCCCTGAGATGGGCGTAAGGGATAGAGATGGGTGGAATGAACCTGTGGTGTGTGAACATATCCCTGTGTATTCCATATATCGTATTTCGTGCATTTCTTTTGCAGCAATCTGCTATTTCCAATTCAGAATGATTGCATTGCAACTGTCCACGTCAATCTACATTGGTGGGTATCGCTAGCTGAGGTGTTTTTTTTTTTTTGAGAGAAAAAAACATGAAAAAGAAGCAAAACCATCTCCATGAACAGAATGTGTATATCAACAATCCATTGTTATTTTAATCCATGTTAGTAATATTACTTATTTCCTGCAGAAGGCCAACAGGACCCTGCAGTTGTCGGTACAGAACAGCCATGCTTTTGTTCCCCTCCTCCAGTCGAACTGGAGCAGACTTTGCCTTCTGCCTTTATATGAGTAATATGGAGTTCCAGGGAAACCAAGAAAAACTGAGAGTACCGCAATCACACCCGCTGAAAAGGTCTGTCACAGATAGAGGTAATTCAAGTGCCCATGTATCTAAATTCAGACTGGTTCAAATCATTTACTGCCTCATCCTGTGTCACGTGCCCTAAGGCAGTATTATACCTCTCTGGACACCATGGCCAATACGCGGCGTTGTTTTACACACGGAAAAGAGGAAAGGGACTCAATTATTAGTTTGAAAAAGGGAGAGGGTTTCTTCCATGCTGCCTTCTTGACCATGACTCCTTCCCTCACCAGCCCAACACACTGAACATGCCATTCCCCCACATCTGTAACAGCTGCATAAGGGTTGTAATCATATTCTCGCAGTCAGAACTGTTTCTTATTAGTTTGGATGCAACTTGCTCACTCCCTCTCCCGGCTCCTGATTCTTGGCTTGCACACAATGAAATAGTAGGGGCCTTAGGCACGTTAAAAAAAAAAAAAAACAGCCCTCAATAAATCCCCTTAAGGGCCCATTTTAATTCTGCTTATGCTCTTGATGTGCAAGTTCTTACCCTGCTATCCCCCTGGAAGCAGTTTATTTCTGTCTGTCAGCACTGCCGAAGTGACAAAATCCCCTTTCCCACCCACCATGTAATTGCTCTGTTGTTGCCCTTCCCACACATGCCTGTAGAAAGAAAGCTCTCACTTCTATTTGTGCTGCCGAAGTGAATAGCATCTCTTTCCTCCCTCACTCGATGTGGCTTTCAAGTAGTCACACTATCATTAGTTATTTGTATTCTGGAGGAGCTCCCCATCTGAGGAGGGAGCATATTCCATAGGAAGTAGAGCGAAGGCCTGATCTGACAGCTCTCATGTGCCCCCAAATCCTGAAGCTGAGGAATTTGGGGGTTGTAAGGAATGCAGAGGCAAGAATTACAAATAAAGGACATTCAGAGAAGGGTAGTAAAATAAGAAAATCAAAGGACCCAGCTGCATTTTTTAATTGCATTTTTCTTATTGCAGAGGCTATGGGGCAAAGTAGCTCTCTGTTCTGTGCTTGTACAGTGCCATGTTGTTAATTTTAGTCTATGACAGGAAAACTATCCATTGAAATAGTTTCTTTTTTACTTTTCCGGTGTCTCTCGCTCGCTCTCTTCTTCATTTAAACTTCCATTGTTGGCAGAAAACAAGCAGTTCTAGAATCAGCCTAAAGTTGTGGTTTCCTTTTCGTTTCTTGGGCGTTTATTTATCCATCTATTTTAAAGGTGCACCACAGATTAATTTCCCCACCTCATTCTAGGTGCTAGGTGTGTGATGACAAGACGACGACACTGCCGCTACTAAATCATCAGAAGTAATTTCTTCACCTTGCCTAAGGAAACTGACCCTTAACTCTTGTTAAAACTTCAAAATTCACTGAGGCATGGTTACGTGGAAACAAGAAACAGAGTTTCAGAACCACTCGCCTCTAAGGAAAACAATGCACAATAAACTTATTTTTTAATAAAATTGTAAAATACTGTAACACAACCTCAGACAGAACAAATTTTTGGTTTAGACATGCTAAGTTTTTCATGTAGTTTTGCTCCTCTCTGGTTTGGCAATCTAGGATTGGTAAATAGCTACAGTTACTTGTTAAATAATAGGAGAGCATGACTGTAACATGTTTTGCAGTCAGCATCCTATTACATGCAGCTTCACAATTTTGCAATGTGACAACTCTCTTTGTGAAAAAAAAAAGTCCCTGACAATGGTCTAAATCACACATTTGCTCTTCCTTCGAGCACCGGTGGCTGTCAAAACTTGTTGCACTCTAGTAGGGGAGCCTTTTAGACATTTTCCAGGGCTGGCTCCGTGCAGACAAAATGCATTAGAGGCCACTCAAACACCACATCTAAACCACCACACAAACCTGCTTATGCTCACTTCATCGGCGAGCAGTCCTGTAAACCACACGCAGAGGTCAGCTATCCTCCCCCTCTGCGGTGTGGAGCACTGCCAGGCACAGAACATGTCAACAGCTGGTAGAAATTAATTTATATTACTTCCTAAGCATGTATTTAGGATATTGGGGGGTGGGGGGGGTGTGTATCAAAAACAATGCAAAAGGCCAAGTTAGGAAAAAAACGGGAAGAATCTAATTTTAGTAAGAGCATAATGAACTAAGCTTAAACCTGTCCCTCTCTGGGTGCCCAGATTTCTCTCGGTGCTACTGTTCCTCCCCAGCACTCCCCCTCCGTCCTAGTTAATTCCTATTAAAGCAGTCTACTTTTATTTAAACTTCTGTTTATCCAGAATTAAATTTTGGAGGAGCCAGAATGTATCTGTGAAGGAGCTGTATCACAGGACCATTCATTTCCTGGGCTAACCCAAAGAAAGCTATACTGGGGGAAAGCCTCGTTACGCTGCCAGTAAGGATGTTCTGGTGGTGCTGCCGTGCTTGACACCGGCTGTGCACTTTTATGTTTGGTTTCCAGTGCTTCACTCTGCTCTTTTATCCCTGACAGGATCTTCTCTCTCCAGTTCAGGTATTATCAGGTCTTCATAGCTGTGTCTGATTTCAACATTTTATAATCATCTTTAAAATTTTCCATTTAAACCACAGCAGCATGGATTTGTTAATGGCAGCCTGGAAATAACAGCCTTTGTCATAAAGCACTACATTAAAATTTTATCTTTATGGAGATATTTACATTCACTTTTGGATAAACAGAAACCAGTTACTCATGCCATGAGTACAGATCAGTGCTCACGCTGTAAAAATTGGGGGATGAAAAGAATGAACAAAGAGTGGACTCTGGAGTATGGTCCCCAGTGATCTGCAGGACTCCCCCGAACCCTGTTACTTATCCCTAGCTACTGATTCCAAAGCTGAAAGAAAAACGTATTCCTCAAAGTAGTTTTTGATTGGTTCAAAGGTGATATTTCCATCAGTGATGATTTACTATTCTCAGCAGTCCCACTGATCCAGCCCTCCTGAGAAATCACACTCCTTCTGGGAGCCCCCCAAACTCTGTGGAGCTTGAGAAAAGAGACCCAGATGACCCTGTGAAACGGCATCCCCTGCCCTCTGTGTAGCCTCTGATTTCTGCTGATACTACCAAGGAAAGTGCCAGGTAGCATGGATACTCTCTGTAACGCCAGCCAGAGCCAAAGAACACCCCCACGGTGACCACAGCTCCTCACCTGGCTTGGACCAGCAGCTGAGCTTTGCCTTCCCGGTCCCACTGCCGGGTGTCCGTGTGACCACCGGAGCCCAGCCAGCCATCCCGGCTCCCGCCAACGGCTCCAAGCGCAACGCGCTCGGAGCATCCCAAAGGGCTTCTGCGGACGGCACACGCTGAACGACGCGCACGCTCTTCGCCTCGTGTTGGCACCGCAGAACTGCGTGGAGTACGAGCACGTAAGGTTATTTTTCAACGCCCATTTCAGCAGGTGAGACCTTACTGATAAGCACAGAGTGAAGCAGCTCTGTAAGGCGGTGCCAGTCCTGCGTTAGCAATTTTAGGCTCATACGCAAAAATCGATTTGGGCAAAACAGGACTAGTTTCCCCGGCCCGCGTGGCTCCTGTGCAAGCAGGCAGCTGTACGCGGGGTCTGACAGGCGCTGCGGCGCGGGTCCCCAGCTGCCCGACACCTGCGTGCCTGTCCTCCCTGCCGGACGGCCGGGGGAGCGGCGGGTACCAGAGC
>NW_010552556.1:0-23842 GCF_000687285.1 Phaethon lepturus
GTTTCTGTGATTCTGTGATTCTGTGAACATAGTCAGGGAGATAAATGAAGAGAAGCATGTGGATGTGGAAGGGCAATAAAATGAGAACTTGAACTGCAGAAGACTTTAAAAACTTAAGATACTTGTTTATTCTACTCAGGTGACAAATGTTTTTGGCAAAGAAACTGTTATGGCACGTTAGTTCAGTTGTAAATATATTAATTTGTATATTTGGCTACAAATACTATGATGGATATTTTTATAACCGTCCTTTAAGATCATATTTTATTTTAAAATATTACAATCTCAAAGTACATAAATTTCTGTTGCACTGTTTATGTCAGTAATAGCCAGGAAATTCTAAATTAAGACATACTCATAGTTTTTGTGTGCAAGGTTTCTAAGGTTCCTGGTCCCAGATCTCCTAAATTGAGAACTAAAATGGTGACTTCAATAGTCATGAATTTCTGTGTTTTAGTATGGGCAACATGTATGGCATTGTTTCAACATATTATGTGAATTAAGTGTTATATGCTTTCCATATATCTTGGGATTTGGTCAATAGAAGAAGTTAAAAGTCCAGCCTCTTGTGATTCAAATAACAAAGTAAATAAATAAATTGTCATAAACTCTGGCAGAAGCGGAAAGATTGGGCTATTGCATCCAGCACTGTTCTACAAATTAAATGAGTGTTTAGCTGTCTCCCAAGTGTAATACACAAATGGATGTTACTAAAATATGCACTGTTATTACCAGGCAAAAGAATTATGAGAAAAAACCTTTAGAGTAACAATTTTACTTTTCACATAAATGCATTTTATTCCTCCCCTTTACACATTGTTTTCTTGTCCTTTTTCTATCTACTGGTGTTACATCACTTGCACACTTGGTTTTTAAAATGCTCTTGTGAAAGTATCACTCTATTACTTCCAGCTGAGTAAGTACTCAGTTGCACCTCATAAGCTTTCTAAGTCACGTCTCGCAACAGTGACAACCCTGTTAGGAAAACTGAGGTTTTTAAAGCCCCGTTCTTGTTCTCATGCACCATGTTAGCGATGCTTGGAGCTAACTGTGGGCCTGTCGATGACTGATGGTGCAGTAATTTCAATTATTCCATTCAATGGTGATGTAGATGTTGATCAGTTTTCAGATACTAATCCTGTTCCTTAATATAGCAGTTGGCCACGTGTGTGAGCTCGTCCCGTTAAGAAACAACCTTCGGGGAAAATGAGTCCTGAAACGTTTGGGCCTGGAGTTTATATGTTTCCTATGAACTGGAGAATAAAGAAGAAATGGGTGGATGATTTCAAAGGCAGTGACAAAGTACCACTGGCCTATGCCAATGAAAAGCAAATAAAACATCAGACTTTTGTAAGGCACAGTATAAGACTTAATTTCCTCAATCGTGTTTTATGAAATTTGTCTTGTGCTTAAACTTTTAAACAAAGTCCTTGGTCCATTCAAGTGCTGTCAGTGGTGAAAAAATGTAGGAAGGATATGCAAGACTGTTTTTATTATAGCACCAGGTCTACTATTTAACCTTAATGTCAACAACTTTTTGTCACCAGGAATGTAATATAACCAATAGCAGAGTAAAATCTCAGCCCAGCTGTCTGGGGATGATTCTTCTGCTGTTGTAAATTAGTGGGAATTCTTGTGAAAGAAGCTTTCCACATTGGGAGTACTTTGGAGAGTATCAGCGCAGGCTTCAGCTGCCTTTCATTTGCCTGCCTTAACTGTATGTTATGTCCATCTTTGCTCCTAAAAGTTGTGCGTAAATAATTACCTGTCATCCTGCAAATAGCTCAACAGAGCTGTGATTGGAAAGCCAGCTTTGAATGGGCTGTACACAAAAGGACAAGTAGTTTTTTCTGTGCATCTGGTTGTGTTTGAAATTACTTTTTTCTGGAATCTTTCATTGTGCTGTTGTTCTTCGGCTCTGTAATTTCAGAAGACTACCATACATAAAGTTCAAATCCCTATGGTAAACTATTAGGACTCTTAAGTCCATTTATTTTCTAACATTTTAGCTTCTTCTGCTGAATTACGGATATTTTATTTTGTTAGCTTGCTTTAGCCAAACATTTCTGTCTGATACTGCCAGTTTCATGATCTGTAGGGAAGACATGTTTAATTTAAGATCCAAGGACACTTGTGCAGGGCTTGTATGTGTTCAAAGACAGAATTAAGAATAAATCCTTTGGGTTTTTTCTTTTTGATCTTTTCAAACTACAAAAATGTGTTTTAATGGGTTTCCTCAATACCATGATGTGTGGAAGCTTTGTACAGTTTTTGTTCTACCTTGTTCTTAACCTGCTTTTCATTGTGTCTTTCTCTTAGTTTGGCTCCTATGAAATACGAGAGTCAGATTTCTAACATACAGCATGTTGAAACAGGTTTTACTGCATCTCCGTTCTTTCCATTTGTGTGTTTGGGTGCATGCAGGTTTGAGAATTGTCTATTTCCACTTGCTGATTAGAACGTTTAATTTCTTTGTAGGGTTAAAAAGAAGACCTACTTCTGTAAATGAATACAAATTTACCTGTCTTCAGCTTAAGCTGTAGTTGTTACGTATTTTTGTACTTTTGATAGATACGACCTGCTTATTTTAATTAACTCTTGGGCAGAAGTCAACAGCACTGAGAGGGAAAGATCTTGGCCAAACCAGGTGTATATTCCAACTGATGGGGTTGGTAAAGTTTTCTGCTTACTGTCAAAAGTATGTCAGAACTATATTACCTTGTCTTCCCATTAAAACTAGGTTCAAGGCTACAGCCTTGAATACTTGCTCTTTTTTTTAACATTTCTTTTCTTCTCCCACCCCCTTTTTTAAATTATTTTTTTTGTATGTTCATGTACAAGCCTTAATGAATAAGGCTTCTGTAGTTGAGAGGTCAGGGTACTCCTCAACTTTGCAGCAGAACTATGTATTTTACAGTTGTATGTGAATTAGATGTGAAGAGTATTTACTTTAATAAGAAATTGTGGGTGTTTGTTTCTTGTGGCATTTTGAGCAAATCTACTGACATAAGGATATGCTTGAGGTTTTTTTAAAAGCATTAGTTGAAATGTTTGTGACACTAAAATATTGTACTATGGCTAGAAAACAAAAAATAAAACTTGCCAATCAAGATTTTTTTCAATCCTGTTGATATTAATGAGGAAATGAGAAGAAATAATGAATTCCAAGGGCACCTCTAGTATATATGCAAGACCTTTCTAGGTCTCATCTAGTAATCTGTGATTTTTGTGTTCTGAATGACTGTAAGGAGAAATGTTCTTAAAATTTGTTTGTATAGTTCTTCTCTCATGATGTTTGTACATGGTGTTTCCTAAAACCTCTCATGAGTGGTTTTAAGATAAGCCAGAGGAAAAAATGCATCTGATAATGGTCTGTAACTTCTTAAGCTTTGCTTTATGGAGTTAGCTGTTTAGAAGACTCAAGTATATGTTTTGTATTGTTGTTTCACAGAAGCAAAACAGAATCATGCCATCTTTTCAATAAGAATGGTAAGTTCAGCAGTTGGAGCAGTTGCTCCAATTGTTCGGGTTTCTAATGCCCCTATCATGCTATCTGGTTTTCTGTGAGCTTTTTATTTATTTTGGCTTACTCATTTATGCATTTTTCTCTTTCTTTGAAGAACTTCCCTTTGGAGACGTGTTCTCTTTACTGAGCTAACAGAAGCGCTGGAGAAATGCTTTCTTTTTTGAAAGAGATAGTGTCACACTATTTTTTTTTTCTTTTTTTTTTAACTGCCAAGGTTCCCAAAAATGGAGGCAGTAATGGTTTGTTACTTGAGAAACTTCCGTGCTCTACTGGGATGTATATATCTCTTCAGATAACTTTACAGTTCTGTAACTATTAACTGTGCATCAGTTTTTAATTTAAGAAAGCAGGAAGATACATGTCTGTTTCTGCCCCGGCATTAAACTGAAGAGTTGCTGGCTACCAATTCCGTGCTGCTTGTGCAAAGGTATTGGTCTTTGGGATGTTTAGCAATCTTTTGGCATTTGCCCCTGTATGCGTTGCAGAATTTGTCAGACATGGGATATGTCACCATGGAAGAGGGCTGGTTTGTCAGGAGGCTGCGTGATCTCCCATTTGGGGCTTTTCTGAATGTTATGAAGCACAACTTAGGTTTTGCAGGAGTGCTCAGCCGGTAATCTGTCATCTAAGTTTTAACATATGTTGTATTAGCTTTTTAACACATAAGATGAACCGGAATGTTTCCAGCTGTTGTTTGAAATGCTAGTTCACAAGGACACTTGTTTCAAGAACTGAAATTTATTACGTTTGTGTGACAAGGAGTAGAAATAAATATGCTACTGTACATACTTGTCTACTAATAGCATAAATTGATGGAAGCGCAATGTTTATGTAGAACTTGGAAGAACATTTGGGGAAAACAATCTTCTCTATAATTTTTTACCAAAAAATATGAATACTAAAATTGAGGGAATGCTGACATGCCTTTTCACTGTGTCACAGAGTAGGGAAACTCTGTTCTGTTTTTTACTAAATTTTGCACAAATCCTGTGATTTCTTGACTTCCCGTATTATCTTTTAAACCTTTTTGGCTGCATGGAAGGGAGGCATTGACTTGGCACTTGCTCTGGTCATAGGAAACCCAGAAGAAGGTGCTTTGCATGGTAAAGTGGAACCTGCTGTGTGTTCTGTTAACAAAACTTAAAAGCACAGACGTCTAACTCTCCAGTTATAGCTGGTGTTTGTACGGTGCATGTGTTACCTAGGGAAGTTGTGCTGGCCGTGGCAGAGTACATAGAGCAGCATTCCACAGAACTTGTGACTTTGTACCCTGGAAGTGTTTAGCAACCTGTAGAGATTATAACAGCAAACATTTTAACCAACTCTGAAAAAGTTGCTATTACAGGAAGAAAATAGAATTTAACCCTAAATAAACACTTTCTGAAAAAAACAAAACAAAACAAAAAACAAAACAAAAAAAAAAAGTTTTGTTTCTATTCTGTGGTTTTGTTTCTGGGTAGACTGTGCACATGTGCAAAGGTTTTGCATCCTTTTTAGTATAATAGTTAATCATGTTGGCTGTACAGGGTGGTAGGTAGCAACAGCTTTTTTATATGTAGTACAACTACATAAATGCCACTCAAGTTATAAACAGCAAAAAAGTTAGCTTAAAATACAGTGGAGTTAGGAAGAAAAATCAGATTTTGACAGTACAATGTAAATCTGACTATTCTGTACAAAATATAGTCTGGAAAGTACATACCTACTTATTGCCAGTCTTATGTGTGTGTCTTAGCAAAGTGCATTGGCTTTTTATGAGGTGCACAAAGTAAAAAGTAAACTTGGTAAGTATCAGGAAGACTAGAAGTCCAATTCTGGAGCAATATATTATTGCCAGGATGTGGTTATTGTTAAGTTTAATAACAATAATAACAGCAAAATTATTAGCAATTTGAAATCCCATAAGCCTGTCTGGAGGTTGGTGAGACTGTATGAACAACATCCTTTTCTCTCCTTAGAGCTCTGCGAGTGTCTGTGCAACAACCTTGCCTTATATGTGACTGAGTTTGCTTTAGCCATTGATAGGTTTTGAATGTGAAATACTAGTGGATCATGTTGAATTTTGGGTATTTTTGTTTTGCTGTTTCTGAAGATGGACCCTTTAACATGGGTTTATTTGTCAGCCATGCATAAAATTGTGCTCCACTACACACTCTAGAGTATATCTACATCCATGCCACATTCAGATGAGCATTGTGTCTACCTGAAAGGCTGGTGTGCCAGCTTAGCACAAAAGTACATGTTACAATACAGATTTAGGTGTTTCCTCAATTTTTGCAGTACGCAGAAGTTGCCCCTGTGCTTGGGCTTGGCTAAAGCTAAGGGATACCTTCGCGCTTGGTTCCTGCACTTGTGTGTCATGCTTGACTTTAGGTGAACGAAAGCCAGTCCATTTCTGACAAATCTCTTACTTCACATTCTCACTTCAGTGTAGAGTTTAAGGGTTACTTAAGGAATAAAACAATGCTTCTGGTTTGTTTGCCAAGGATAGTAAATTCTGCTATAGAATTCCAGTGAGTCACTGAAACTATAAATTTAAATATTGAATAGAATAGTGTTTCCTAAGCAGTTATTCAAACAAAACATTGTTTGAGTGATGTTCAAAAAACATCTTTTAATTGGCTTAGAAAGCTAATTAATGAGAGGGCCTTCAGGACTTGAAAAACCCTGAGAGTTTATATTTGCTTTTCAGATGTGAAAAAGGGTTATTTAATTGATTAGTATGAGCAGCCTCTGCCTTTCAGACTATAAGTAAGGAACATGGCTCCGCAGACACCAATTTACCAAAATAGCTTGGATATGTTTGAAAACACTATCAAATAATTACTAGTTTTGACTTAGGTACTGTTTCTATAGAACCTTTAATGGGTATTGAATAGGTATGAAAGGAAAGGTGAACTGTTTAATATCTTAAACATACTTTTTTCCTTTTTTAGCTTGAACTGAGCCAGGGTTTTCCAAAATTTTTTAGCAATGGAACAGCTCTCCTCCTTCAATATATTCAAGATGACTGTGCACTTCTAATAGAGACCTACAGGGCAAGTACTCTAAATAGGACCATGTGCCAGCCATGGCCTTTTGGACCACCATTTGGAAACTGCTGCTTTTAATATTTATTTGTAAGTCTATAGTAAAACTATTTGGCCACAGCATGAACATGCATCTTAACAGTGTTAGTATTGTAAAAATCATAACACTGACTGTAATGATTTTCCTTTTAGATAAATCTTCTACTATCACTGCATTTTTCCAGCTTTTTCATATTTGATCTGCTATATTGGAAAATGTAAGTTTTTACACTTGAGTAACTGTACATGTGGAATCATTTAAAAATAACAATAAATACAATTCCACATATGGACCTTTCATGGGCCCTGATTTTCAGAACAGTGATTAAATACATACTGTTTTTTTTAAGAAAACATTTACTAACACTTAACCAAGTAACATACGCTTTGTTAAATAGGGGTATCTCCTGAGCTGGAAATCAAACTTTGCAAAATTTTTTTTTTCCTTGGTGTTCAGTCTTTATGAAATGTAACCAAGCCCTGTTCAGTCTTTATGAAATGTAACCAAGCCCAGCTTTTGTAACTGATTATTATGAATATGTCAACTTGGATATTATCAATCTACAATTGCATGATTGCAAAAAGTAACTGGAAAAAATTAATATGGTAAAATTTATTCTAATTTTCAGGCTGAAAAGTGGTTGAATGACATGTGAATTGCTTTTATACTGAAAGCTTTCAGGTTTTGGTTGATGGTTTCTTATGCTTATTTCATTGAGGAGGCTATAAATACTTGAAAGTAACAGCAATGAATTAAAGAATTGTTTTTCAGTCTAACTGTAGTGCTGCTTCTGTGACATTAAGCACACATCTTGAATCTAGAGGCTTTTGGCTTTGATTTTTAAATGCAATTTCTTGTTTCATGATTATTTCATTGTGTTCACATTAAGCTGAAACCTGGCACACAGAGTATGTGCCTAGATTGCCTATGGTAGCTGTACGTCTAGAATATCAGATGTGTGCAGCTGCCCAGGGCTGGTGCATGTGCTTTGCCTTCCAAGGAAGATATAGCAGATGAAGCAGCATCAGTTGTCTCTGTCATGGATAGTTCCTCTTTACCTAAAGGAGTTATGAGTTACTTTTGCTAGGGAAGTTCTAGTTAAGCTCTTTGGTTTTTACCATGATGTAAGACATAAGTCGTTAAACTTTATTTTTGTTTCTTGGTACCAAGGTCTGTGTTTGATGCCAGCCAGTAGATACTTAGCCTGAGAATGTCCATACATACAGTTTGCCTTGCAGACTCCTCTTTTTTTTTTAGTTCACTGCTGCTTTGTGAGCTGCCCAGGCCATATGTCTTGCTGTGCCAAGCTAGTGCTAGGCTGCTGAGGTGCTTGAGGTTTTATGTGTGCTGGAGGGTGCTCTCTGACTGCACCTGATTTTTGTATCTCATTGTCAGCAGAGCAAGCAGGTCCGGTCTTGGTAGCCTTGGGGCAGCCCTAAAGAAGGAGGGTAGTTACAACCAAAGTATTTGGTCTTTGAGATGCCTCTTGCTGTACAACAGTTTGGAGGGCCTGTTTTCCGGCATTCCAGCCCTCTTCTCTTCTAAACTCTTAATGGAGACTTTTTGGGAAGTCTGTGAGGCTTACCAAGAAGTCTGTGATACCTGACTAAAATGATTCTTAATGGAAAAGTTCATGAAGAGCTGGTGTGACTCTGAGATGCTGTCTCAGTCGGTGCTTTCACATGTTCTGGCTGCAAGAGCTAGCTGCAGGAGACAGGAGATCTGTTGATTGAAAGAAACTTCATGCCATGAAGAAATGTTGTGACCCACTTCATCCATCTGTCTGGGCTGGCGGTTACTCCTTCTCCCCGAAGCAGGAGAGATCAAAGATTTCCCAGGTGCATCCCAGTGTTATTTGCATTCACAGAGCTGTCTGAACAGGGGGATAAGAGATTTCATGAGGGTTTCTCTGAGCAGGCGCACCTCCTGTGTGAAAATTATGTCAGGTCTGTGAGATGAAGGCTGGAGGATTACATACCTTGGAGTCAGTACTGCATCCTTCATCTCTGAGTGAAGCAAAGTACGACTGTTTCTGCAATGTTAATAATGACTTACTGGTACTTCTTAGTAAAGATGTTGTTTTCTTCTACCAAGAAGAAAACAAAGCTGCTTGGTGTCCAATGAAGGTCTGAGATCTTCCACCAAGGTAGTTTTATCCTCCATGTATTTCAAGTCTCCGTAGTAATAAAAAACCCACTGCTTTTTCCTCTTAGTGGATTTCTCCCCTCACTTAAGCATCCCTTGAAGAAATCTCCTTGTTAAAGATTCTTTACTTTGATAAGTCTTCCTGCTTTCCTCTCTTACTGTATAAGAAGAGCTGATGGAACACAGGACTGAATTGGTTTGCCTTGCAAAATGTCAGCCTTTCTCCTTGGCCTCTTGGTCAGTTCCATCCGAAGCAAAATCAGTCATCTTTAATAGGTCTAGGAAGACTCCAGCATCTTGTTTGAGGCTATGTCTCTGCTGTAGCCAAGACTTCCTCAAGCTTTCTGGAAGTTCTTCTTGAGATATCATGGATATCATATGGGAAGATCTCACAGTTTTCTTTGATACTGCACAAGTGAGCTACTGAGCCACTCCATCTTGTTCAGTTATTAATGTGCATACTATGAACTGTAGCAGGTCTCTGTCTCCCTTCTAGAATTGCATAGAAGGGCAGATAGTAGTTATCAGTTTTTCTTTAGAAGGTGTAAAGACTTCTTTGAATGTTTTAATCAAACCATACAGAGCCACTGAGCTCTAGCATATAAATAGTTTGTGTGAATATAAATAGACTATATATAGGAAGTATATATATAGGAATATAATATAGGAAGAAGTTTTGCTTGAAGGAGAGTCTTGTGACTGCTCAGGAAAGCCTGTTTCTTTCAAGTGGCTTTGAGGCATGTATAATCTGAAGTTGGATGAATCTTTCATGTTTCAAAGTGCAGCAGGGCAGGAAGTGTTGGATGGGCTCATCATAAATGAAAAACTGACTTCCGTCATTGCCTTGAGAGGTTGTTCAGAGAGGTTGTGGAGTCTTCATCCTTGGAGATACTAAAGACCCATCTGGACATGGTCCTGTGCAGCCCAGCCCAAGAACTAGGGACACTAAATAAAATTAGCAATGGTTCTTAATTCAAAGTGTGGTGAAGCTATTTAAGTCCTTGTTTTTGGGGCAGAGGGATGTAGTTTGCATTCTGCTCTGGCAGTACCGGCATTTGTGAACTCTCTTGTAGCACAAACCTTTGTTCTGTGCTTCTCTATTCTGAAGCGGGACAGAGAGAAACAAAGCAAAATGTAGTTCAGAGTTCAAGAGTCCCTAGACCAAAGCTGACTTTTTCAGTATTAACGAGAAAAAAGATTTGGCATCTTGAGGAAGAATAACATATTACCAGAAGAAGTCTTCCTGTGGTAATGAACTGAGAGTATGTGAAATGAGAGTATGTTCTTCTAGAAGTTGTTACAGTGGAAGGGTCCTGGTCTACTTGCATTTGGTTGCTGTACTCATTTGCCTTTCAGACATTTGTATATTATTTTTCTTCACAGTAGAGAAGATAAAGTTAATGAAAGAATGGTATTACATAAGTAAAAAATACAATCATAATGCATTTGCATGACACTCTAGAATATCCAAAGCAGCACTGATGACTGTCAAGCTGCCATTTCCCATGTTTCAAAGTCTTGAGTGTGTAACCTAATTTACATTCTCTAATAATTTGTGCAGGAACATTCCTGGGCTTAATGGGAAACAATAAGATAGCAATTTTGAGCTGCAGCTCTGATGTCTTAGAGTATTTGACTGAACTACAAAATTGGCTGCCATCAGTGTTCAGTAGGATGGATAGTTTGATTTAGGTTTTAAGTTGTTTGCATGGGCAAGGATAATTCCGGTCATGCAGTTTTTTCCCTTGTCCAAGACTTAAGAAAATTATTCTCTTTGTTACTACCTTGTGGAATATCAGCCACTGTAAGCTGCATACTGAATCTGGTTGGGTTTTTTTAGGATCACTCTGTGTGTCATGGTTGGAGGTAAGGGATCTTCTGAACTGCATGGTGACTTTGGAAAGGTAAACTGAGAGGATGCGGGAGGAAAGAGTTTTCTGCCGACCAGTTAAAGTGATTCTGGCAATTCCATTGATGCTTTGGTGGTGAAGTGAGCCCAGCTTTATAACCGCTGGTTATGACTATGGGATGCTGCCAAAATTTTGCAGGAATGATTACGACTTTAACAGCTTATATATCATCCAAAAGTGAATGGAATTTCATGGGACAAAATGAAAACAGTTTTATAGCCTGTGGGGATTTCCTCTGCTGAATATCAAAGGTATACTGTAAAACCATTGAGGTGTAGGCACTTCTGCTTGAAAAGGTTTTAAGATCCTTTATGATGAAAGGAGTTAGGCAGTTGAAGTATAAGGGTTACGAACAAGACTCATTAGAAAGTACATAGTGCTGTTATTTGAAATGTCCCATTGACCTCAGTAGGTCTTTGTTTTTTTTTCTTTTTTCATTGTTACTGTTTGACATTGAGACTGTGTTGAAAAGATACTGTGATTTGATGGTTTTGGGTATGCCTGACTTTTTTTATCTCAGTGGCCTGGCTCACACTGGGCCAAATTCAACTTTGGCAAACAAACGTCCTGAAATTACTAGAAATATAATTCTTTTACAAGCAAGTCTTAAAATTACAGGAGTTTGCATATGACAGTTTCTGAAGTTTTTAGGCATAATGCATTTGTTGATAGTTAGATGTATTAATTCTCGTGCATGCGTATTATGTACATAACTGTTGGATAAAAGATTGTTATGTGTACTAGAAGATTGCAGTAATTTCAAAATCTACAGAAATTCTAACCAGATTCTTGCTACCCTGCGAATAGCAGTCTTGGGAATAACAGGAAACCCCTTCAGGGTTCCATTAACTTTCCTAGTAAACCTTGCAAGACAGAGGTCGTTGCCTTGTGTTTGTGCGGCTCGCAGCACGGCGAGGCGTTAATTCTAAATAGGGTCTTTGAGAACAAATGATACTTGCTTTTTTAAAAAAAAAAAGGGGGGGGGGTGTTTCAGGGTGTCTGAGTTGCCAGCTCCTGATTTTCATTAAACGTCTCAAATATCTGGGATGCTCTCCTCCCTTTTTCAGCCTTGATGGGCACTGGCCAGTTGGGTCAAAATTTGTTAGGGAGGACTGGCAGGCACGCTGCAGTTTTGAATGTGTTGCTTCCCTAGGTATCCATGCTGAAAACAAAGTTTATTAAAATTGTAAAAGGCAAATACACTTGATAACTTTGTGATGAAAGTTAATTTGTTTGGTATATGTAGATTTAATCAGGATATGACTGGTCCTTAATCTTAGTCTTAATCTCATCTAGCAAGCACATTCAGTGACTAATTGTAGCTTGACTTCTGGAGCTACTGTTCAGAGATCTAAGAATCAAACAGTGAATGGAAACCCATGTGATGAGAAGTGCTGCTGAAGACTGAGGAGCTTCCCCGTGTTCATTTTAAACTACATTTAAAAAAAAAATCAGGACTTCTGAAAATTATACTTATCCTTCAGGTATTATTTTTCCTTTTATATTTCTGTGAAGTTAAATAAGCAGAGATACAAATGTTTGTAATCAATCTTAACTACTTTACTACCTTCTGAAAAGCTGTTGTTTATCCTGAAGGCTGCAGATTCAGATGCAGTCATTCATATCAATGCCACTGGTAAACAAAATACAGAAGGGAATTGCAGGTAAAGAAAATAGAGTTCTTTGCCAGCAATACCACCTTAATACCCTTTTTTAGCTGAACTGCCCACAGAGCTCTGCAGTTACACAGTGGAATAGCAAGTGGTGTTATCCACCAGCCTGGCCAATATAATCAACATTTATGTGAACAAATTACAGATAACTGCAACAGGATTATCTCTAATATTTAACCTGTGATCTCTAGAAGCTCCGTGCACACGTGTTGTCAAGAAATCAATGGCAGTACCACAGCCAGTCTGGATATGTATGTTCTTGTAAAGTGTTAGTTGTCTGAGTGGAGTTGGAAGCTGAGGTTTGTTCCAGGCAAGTTGACTGTGGGGTTGCTGGAAAACACTTCTTGAATCTCCCAGCTTATGTTGCATCCAGTCAGGGAAGAAGGAACAAGTTTCTTCAGCAGTTGCATGTTGGGTTTTTTCCCCATGATTTCTTAAAAATACTGTACAGTTTTTGTGTGTTTCACATGAGAAGCTTAAAGGACTTAGTTTATATTGATGTGGTCCTCATCTGTGCACATTGTTCTAGGTATGTACCTTATGAAAAAGGAAATGTAAGGACAACCTAAAGTAAAAATGTAAGCAGTAGTATTGTTTTAGTAGAACATACTAAGATAGCAGAGGATGTAACAATAAGAGGCATAGTCAGAGGGTCTGTATAGAGAGGTCTTGGCTCACATTGCAGCTAGACTGGCTGTGGCATAGCAAAATTACATACAGGAATGTAAGGAATTAAAAGTCATAAGATTACCAGGAATTGTATGACTTGACTGAGTCTAAGTCTAGAAGAATATTTTAATGCTTTAGTAAAATTAACAGTTAAACACAAGTTGCAGAAAAAGATAAGACCTAGAAATGTCATAACCCCAGCCCAATAGCACAGATTTTTTTGAGCAGTAGCATATTAGTAAAATAAATTTTGAATCCATCATCTTAATAAGAATCCAGTGGTAGAGTTGTGTAGCAAGGAAGACTTCCTTTGATACTTTGGTCTAGCAGCTAAATCTTACAAAATTATGCATTACTTGGTATATGAATCAAATGAAAACAAAAGGAAGTAGAGAATTAGAATAAGCGCACTAAACTGAAGTCAAGAATCGGAATAAGCAGACTAAACTGAACATTTAATACTCATATTAACTTGAATTCAGCACATGTTCTGTACGTGTAAGTCTGTGTGCTTACTAGTTGAGCTGTCTTGTTTGAAGCTAATAGTTAATAGCTTAAAAGTTGATTAACTTGTCATACCAGTCTCACCATACTTTTGTTTTTCTCAAACTAGATGAAAGGTTCCTTTAAGTATGGTTACTGTAGTACTGCATTCCTGATGATGCTGGTAGCTAATGACACTCTTTGTTGTAGAAATCAGGAAATGTGGGTTGAGCCTCTGGGATCTGTGTGGCTGGAGTATGAAAATATTATGTCCTAAATGGCAAGGCCTTGCTGGAACAACTTGGTATGTAACATAGCTAATAATAAATGTCTGTAGCTTTTGCTTTGCAGATTAATTTACTCACTTGCTGTTATGCTATTTCATTTCCACCCATGCAAAAATACTGTTTCTAAAACTAAAAAGTATCTTTTTAGAAAAAGACTTCTCCATATTTCTTAGGGTGTTTGGTATGGGCGTCTGGCTTCTGTCATGTACTCTCTGATGGCATCTTTATTCAGAATCTATTGGATGCAGGTTCTGGTTGGTTAAGTGGGCTGATATTTAACATTAAATTCATTACACTAATTAAAACAACCCTTGTGGTATGCAGCCTTATATTTCCATTTTGATTTTTAATTTAAATACAAAGAAATTATTCATAAATGTTTACATAATAGAATGTTTGCCATAAAGTGTAGTTAAGGTATGCCAAACTCAAATGCTCTTGCTGTAAGACTTTCTTCCCTGTTTGGCTTGTTTTTCTAAGTTTTCAGTGAAGTGTGGGTGGGGCAGGATTGGCGTTGGGGACTAGAGAAAGATTTCTGGATTTGCAAATCATTTAACTGAAATGCTAGGATCCTTGTGTTTCTTAAACCTTAAACTTCATTTTGACTGTGTGTAGTGAAAAGCATGATGATTTTACTGCAGTGATATTGACCTGTCTTCCTAAATTAAATACCTGTGTAGTATGCTGGATGTTTGTGGAAGGTCCTAGATTACTCATTCTCTGTGCAAAGGAAAAAGGTGTCTGTGGAAATACAGCCCCTACCAAAGTGTCTCTTGGGGTTGCTGCTTGGGTTGAGAGCGTAACTTAGTCTCCTTCTCAACATCTGATCTCTCTACTGAGCATTGCATCCCTTGGAAACTTTATTACATACTGATCTGTTTTATCTGCATTAAGGACCAGCTTCTCAGCCATGATCACAGAGGATAATGCGGATAGTTCAGTTCTGCGGAAATGAATTTTGTCCCATCAAGGACATGGTAGTTGTTTGCATGATAGATGTTGCAGTTTAACTCCTGCCTCCCCATGTTGACTCTGAAGTAGTAGTTATGCACTTCTATGTTCTAAGCCATGTCCATTAGATGCAAAAATGTAAATGGAAGGATCAAAACCTATAGGTTTTCAAGCGTGCCTGAACAGGTGGTTGTTGTGGTGTGTGTACAGTCAATTCTTTAAGGATGCCTCTTGTAATCTAGTTTTAGCAGGATTTAACTTAACTAAAATCACAAGGCTTTCTCAGTTTTCTGAAGGCTGAAATATACAGAGAATGTACTTAGGAGTAGCAATGACCAAGGGCATCCCCTTGCAGTGTGCCTATCCTCTCTGGCTTTCCTGGAAACAGAGAATCCCACAAAGAGCTGAGAACAGACCAGAAACGGGTACTTGCTGTCTGCTTTTGGGATACATAGAAAATTTCATCATTTTCTGCAGTTTTACTAGACAATAGTGAGGTTTGAGGAATTACGTAATGGTTCTAAAATTACCTTTCAAATAAACTTTTAATATGAGAAGGAATCGGGAATTTCTTGAGTATGCCCCCCCACCCCACTGTGATCATGATGCAAAAATCCTAGGATTTATATCTCTGCCAGGTACATTCACCTGCAGAGGGAGTGAAACTCCCAGTACCTGAAATCGAACTTTTTCTTCTATAAAAAAATACAACAACATTTTGCATAAAGAAGCAGTACATTAAATAGTTAAGTAGACTTATTATTTGGCGAGAAGGCTATAAATGTTGAAAGGGTGAATTCATCACAGATGAGAACTGGAAAAGTGAGTGAGTTAGAATATGCCAGTTGGGTTTTTGGAAGTAGACTGAAAAATTAATATTCCTAATTGTTCTACAAAATGGCAAGATGCCTATCCTTCTAGTTTGTCTGTATTTGTTTATTCAGTTTTTAAGTCTTTTCGTTATCTTTGATATGATCTTTAGAAAGTGCTTGCTAACATAATTGTGATTCAGTAGAGTAATGCTTTCTTTATTTTATTGCCTTAAAAAAACATTTCTTGTGTTCTATTGAATACAGTGTTAGTTTCCCATCTACTTTAAACAGTTAACTTACAAAGGTTGCAAGCAAAGTTTGGCCATAGAGATATGACTGAATGAAAAATACAGCAGAATGCTGCTTTTGTTTTCAGTTGACTAAAGCATTTTTTAGCTATAACCACAATTTCTTTGCATTGAAGTGAAGAAAGATGTATGGGTGGGCTATTTCGGCTGTAGACAGGGATGGAAAGTCGTTACTGTTTTAGGATCTTGTTTTGGGTTTGGTTTTGGGGGGTTGGGAGGGTTGTGTTTTGGTTTCTTTTCTACTTTGTAGACCATTATATTAAAAAAACACAAAAACAACCCCAAACAAACAAAAAAAACAAAAACAAAACACAAAACCAAAAAACCCCAAAACTGAACCAGAATACCAATGCCCCCTCGCCACAACCCCAAAGCTGTGCTAGGCTTCAGGTTATAACTTGGAGCTAGAAGTAGGTGCCTCCTGCTAATACAATGAGCTATGCATATCTAGCATCTCTAAGTTTTCTAGAATGATACTAAGTCTGCAAAGAAATAACAAGGTGGTGAATACAGTGCCTTCTAAAGGTCTTGTTTTCTGCTTCTTTTGCATTATTTTTATCTTGTTTTGTTTTTTGCTTCTTGAGTAAGAATCATGATGTTATAGCCAATGTTAGAAAATCTGACTATATTCGAATATTATCAAATCAAATCTAGGCATTCATGAGGTTGGAGCCAAAGTTTCATGACTTGCCAAGGCAAGAAAGATTCAGTAGTAAGAAAAACTGAGTACATTGTCTTCAGGAAAGCATTCAAGTCTCTGATAAGACTGGAATTCTGCTGTTGGTTACATCATTTGTGAGGAGCTACATGCATACAATGGGTATCTTGCCTTAACTCACCTAAGAGAAGGCCAGTTTGTAGGAATACTCTTCTTTTTGCTACACTGCTGCTATGTCATTTCTGTTTCATGTGTCTAATGCTGAAGCAAATTTGAAGGAAAATTATTATATATACTTACTGTTCTAAAATGTAATTTAGAACTATCAGGACATAATTCTGCCATAGTCCATTGAAAGTGTATTTGGACTACTTTTTGGACGAGGAGAAAAAAAAATAGAAAAATATTAAAGTATGCATTTGTTAAGCTCTGTGTAGTGTGGTTATTGCATTTAGTTCTGGGTTCAAACTCCAAAAGGCAGTAGTGCTGGTTGAGAGAGACTAAAATTGGGTTCTTGCCTTTTTTAATAATTGACATTATTTTGTAAAAGTTAAGGGAAAATAATTGAATAATTGTTCAATAATTTAATTAGAATTTTAGCATGACATTTTAAATATAAGTGCTTTGGAGCGATTCAGACTTAGAAAACTTTGCCCTTATAAGGGAGATGGATGAAAGAGGAGGCTAAAATAGGAGACTTGGCACATGCTTAACATCTTCAGAGGAGTATGAATGTAAGGACTGTTTCCAGCAAGATAGCTCTAGAAAAATCACAGCATTTTAAACTGCCCAAAGTTTCAGGCAGCAAAATTTCCCAGTTGTGTGATAACATCAAATAAAACTGCTCAACTTCAAAAAAGCTGCAGGACTCCTTGTGCAGAAGGTAATCTGGAATTGTTCTATCTGAAGTACGAAATTAATAAATCCCTCTTGTAATACTCTGAAGTAGCCTGTTGTTCTGGGATCTTTGCACCTGAAACCGTGGTAAAAAGAAAATACAGGTTATGCCTGCATGGCATGTACTCTGCCCCTCTCCAGAACTACTGACATTACTCCTTGGACGTTTTAGCAATGAGCTGCCCTTTTTTTCTCAGTTGGTATTAGTTTTAGTCTTGCTTAGTCTGCAGTAAGAGAACTTGTGTTGGTGCAGTGTGAGCAAGTATTGTTTGTCAGTTAAACTTCAGTTTTCTGTGCATACTCTTAGCCCGTTATATGTGTTCCCCTTTGCCATTATTTGTGGTAACTGTACAGCATAGATTATCCCTTGGTAAAAAGCTGAACTATTTTACAATGAATGCAAGGGGCTGTGGTTGTAATACCGTACACCAGGACTGCATTCATGCTGGCCTCAGGGACCGTACATCCACTATAGAATTGTCATCGTGAATTCAGAACCAAGCCCAGTTACAGCTAATATCTTGCTGAAGGATTCATCTAGAGCTACTAGAGCTAGGCCTTTCTTGTTTAAGTAATGCTGGAAGGTGGTAGCCTGTATCCAATTAAAGGAAAAGTGTATGTTGTGTTTAACTGGCATGTATTCACTTAGCCCAACATAAGTGCCACCACTTTTCTTTGTTACAATAAACCTTTAATCTGTTTATATTATTGCACCTTATAGGTGTTGATGCTTACAAGCCTAGTGGGATATTTGCTAGGCAGTTATGCTAATAAGCATGCAAATAAATCTATCCAGTCAATATACGTTAGGCTTAGGCCTTGTCTAGTCCAGGCTTTAAAGGTGTGATCCTGATTGATTTACCTACCTCGATCTAATTAACACCTCTAGTTAATGGACTTAAAGCCTAGGGGGAAGCTTAAGCATTAGCTTGTGAGGTTTAGTGCTTTTTGAAGAACAAGGGCTTTGTCTTTGCTAGAGTTTTAGTAAGGAGTTAATTAGGTCAAAACAGGTAACAGATCCAACAGCACTCTTAATTTCCAGGCCAAGGTAGTGCCTTAACTGTGTATTTCCAGAATTTCAGGCTTTCTGTGATTCAGGGCAGTTTCTCTTTTCTCATCAGCTTTTGAGAGTTGTGGGTAGTACAACACAAATGTGATGAAAGGTTCTATGCTTTCCCTATATACCAGGATACCCTTCTCTTAGAAAGAATTTAATGACCATTTGAAACTCAGAAGTTAAATGTTTAAACTTGTTTTGCATTAAAAGCAATGATTATGATTAGGCTGTCTGCCTGGTTTAGGGTTTCATCACTTGTTAATTTTGAATTACCAGCTCTTTTCAGTAAATATTGGAAGGGAGAAAGAATAAATGTCTCAAAGACATTTATAACAAAGTCGAGTAAAGGAGAAAGACTTTATTAGTACCCGAAATGAGGAAGAAAAGGTATTAGACCCAAAGGAACTGGTTTAAGTTAGGGTGATTTCATAAATGTCTTGGGCATGGCAAGAGCTTTAATTTGACCAAAGTCAATCAACCATATTGCACAAACCTGTAGGAGAGTAAGCTTTGTTAGTCACACTGCTTGTTGAATGACTTTGTTTAGCAAGCATGTATTTATTTTACAAATAGCTTTACCTTAAGCAATCTGTATTAAACAAGGTGGCTGTTGGAAGTCAGCAATTTGTGTGCATGTTCAATTAACTGATAAATTAATTTTACTTTAGATTTCACAGGTGCATTCAAGATACATTACATTGTCATTAGTAAAGTCAAAGCTTAGTCTGAGATGATGGACTGAAGTTGATTCAGAACAAAAGTTAATTCAGAACAGGCTTGAAAATTCATTTATTTCTTAATGTTATTTTGTAGACGCTTGAAAAGCCATTCTGTAGGATGACTAAAACATATCTTATTTGAGTGTAATCCTCCATATAAATGGTTTTATTTTTTTGCTAATAAGACTTTTCAAGTAACTTGTGTCAAGGTGTCAGATCAGAGTGGTTTTCTTTCAAGGTGCAATTGTAGGGGAAAGACGCTGCAGCTTTCTGGGAAGCATCAGTCTGTCATCACAGTTAGAGATGGTATATAAAACTAGGCTAATCTAAATCTTTCATATCTGTGTTGTTTTGCAGAGTGACTTGATGTCTCGATTTTCTGTATTTGGGAACATGTATAAGACTTTTCTTTGAGTCTTGACACCAATTAGATCATTGATTATATCTTGTCGCTCGTGACCGTATGTAAAAATCAACAGGTATGTGTACATAAGGGTTGCATAATGGCATCAGTAGGCTGGTCACTCTTCTGATATATGTAGAAGTGCTCAGCAAAGGGCATGTTTTAATGAGGAGTTTGTTTTCTTTTTCCCATAAGAATACTGCTTCATATTTGTAATGTTATCGGTTTGTTTAGATAATCGGGAAGAAGCGGAATTTTCTTTGCCTGCGAATGTGTTGTCTTCTCTGTTAATTCAGAAACTCATTTGTTGTGTGGTGGGATGAAGTCTCTTTGGCAAAACTCAGAACTATCTGGTATCTGTTTCTAACATTCTTGCTGCCTTGGAAAGGTTTTAATTTAAAGCGTTTCTCTGTCAGAAATGCAAAAGTAATAAACCGATGCTTATTGCTTTTAGTTACAATTTTGTTAAAGCATTTTTAATTTTATTAAAATTTTAAAAGTCTTAGAACTGCTATAATAAAACATCTTCTTTAAATTAGTCTTTTTCTACTTTGAGAGCATAGCTTCGTTTTTCCTTGTTTCTTCTCTCTACTTAATTAATGAAAGGGATCAGTATGGCTCCTGTTGTTTACATCTCTGTGGAGTGAGATTATTTCATTGTCCTGCTTTGCTGTTTTATTCTCTTTATTAATAAGGAAAATAAAGTTGGTTTTCTGGGTTTTATGAAGTTATGTGGGTCAGAGACAGATCATGATACTAATTTAATAATGCCCTTTTTATGCATGGCAGATCATTATGCACATGAGGAATAATGATGGAAACAGGCTGGGGTGGGTAAGATACACTGGAGCCAGTGAGCAGAGGTGCAGGGTGCCAGCCATTCCAAGCTGAAGCACTTCTGTTCCTAACTGATGCCATCAGCAAACCAAGCCAGCCACGTTTTTATGGAATTATGACCACATTCCACAGAGAATGCTGACAAAATTTAAGGATTTAATGTATCTTCGAAACCAAAGTAAAATTATTTTGGAGGGATTTAGTAACGCTGGCCTTTAATTTGAGCAAAGTGATGGAGTTCTCGTGCCCTGCATGCTGGCATGCAGATGGCAGTTCTGTAGCTGTGCTAATTTGAGTACAGCTGTGATTAACTTGTGCTGCAAAAAAACTGAAATAGTCCCCAGTTTTGCCCCTTTCTGCTTCTCATTTGAAGAAGATTTTTTTTCTTTGTGTTGTGGTTGGAATCTTCCTGTTTCCATTCAGTTCACTTTCCATTCCAATAAAATGAAGATGGTGGTGAAGGAAGTGAACTTTCTTCCTCAAAAGGCACTTTCTTCCTCAAAAGGCAGCTAGATGGAAATAAGCCAAGGATCGAGTTAAGGCATCTCTTGGGAAATCATTGTGGACTTTTTAGAGTGCTGTTTCCAGTATATGGACATCTGATCCAGGTTATAAATATATAGCAAAGAAGAAAAAAGTATGTATACAAACACCGATTAGGTTTTTTATGTGTTAGAAAAGTGAACAATTTATATAACACAATAAAATCCAAAGATGAAAAAGCACTTGATAAGATTGTTTTGAGGTTTTTTCTTTTTTTTTTTTTTTTTAGTTTTATTTTTTTAGATTGACTGATAGTCTTTTAGGTGGGGAAGCTAGGGTAGTTAGAAAAAAGCATAACCATTAGAGATTTTGTTTCATTCTTTTCAATTCCTTGGTGAAAGGAGACTTTTAAGGTTCACCTTTTGGTGTAAGGAAATCAGAAGGCAGTGTACTAAGGAAGAGGAGTACTGCATGGAGTACAAATTCCGTGAATATTTTGTGTGAAAAATGTGAGTGAAAATATATTTGACCCAAAAATCAATTCTGACGAACATTTGCTTCCATAAAGAAGTCTTTCCCCTTGTTTGAAAAACAAACAAAACAACAAAAACCTCAAAACACCACTGCCACCAAAAACCCCAAACCAACCTCACATGCAGATTTATGATTGTAAAACCGAAACAGACCTAAGTGTGTTGAGGACATCTGACTTTGTCAGAAATAGTGTCATTAATTATCTGTGTTTTTTCAGACAACCCCAAAGGAAATTATTTTAAATGTTTATGGCAGAACATAAGATGAAGATCTGCTAAAGTCACGCTACAGTTGAGAACGGTTGACCCTCCAAGAAATGGCGAAGAGGAGAAGAGAGGAGGATATCATGGGAGACTTCAGGCTGAGGAATACATAACAAATCTTCCTTTGGTAGTGCTCTGGGTGTTCTAAATATAAAGATGCCAACTTCCTTACAGAAGACGTTTTGCACCCTACTCTGGAAAAAAGGCATTACATCCCTTTGTGTGTGTGTGCAGGGAGGGAAGGATTGAACACAGCTGAAAAAAAGTGGTGCAAGTTTCAAGGCATGAACAAGTCTGAACCAGTTAGGGGAAAAAAAACCCAGTATATATCTAAAGCTAGGTGCATGTACATTTGTATATATTTTTGTATTTCATACTGCAGAAAGTGTGAAATACACAAATGATAAGCCACATGATTAGAGAAAGAATTGCTATAAAAAAAACCATGGCAACAAACCAAGACTCTGCAGATGAAAATGGTGGTTTAAAGACCTTCAATATTATGAAGAGAATTAAGGCAGTTTGGGAATGGTGTGTGACAAATCAAAGGGGGGGGGAAGACTAATCTAAATCAGAAGCTTGTGATTGTAGAAAGTAACAAAAGAAAAAGCGAAGTAACCCAGGAGGATGACTGTAACTTAGCAATTAATGATACAGAAAATGAAGAAAGTTTCTCTTGTACTTTGATTTTAGAACAAAACAAAAATACCCGAACCAAAACCCCCACTATGTTGTGATGTCATAGGCTGATGATGCACTCATCTTGACTGTACTGGCTCAGGAGGCTATGGAACAGCAGAGTAGCTAGGCATACTGGGTTAGTTTGCCAACTTCCGTCCATAACTTCATGGGATTATATGTAGAGCTATGTGTACTGATAATGTTGGTTTTTCTTTTTTTATTCCAACCCCCCCCCCCCAACTTGTTACATGTGGAAAATGTAGATATACTTGGAAGAAGTTTAATATTGTCCTGGGCAGGATGAGCTCCTTATTCTAGACTTAACAGCCTGACTCCAACCTTAGATAAAATCTTGAAAAGGCTGACCAAGGACTTGATTAACCAGGAATTAAAACAGAGCAATATAATTAATGCTAGCCAATACAGTTTATTTGACAAGATAATCTCTGATTTTATCTGGAGGAACAATTAGTAGTTTTCATGTAATATGCTAAGATACTGTATGTTCCTGAAACAGCGCTCAGTTAAACTTTAAGTGGCTATGTGCAGAGGCTGCTGTCTGGCTCCTTCTTGCCCCAGCAGTAGCTGTGCAAGGACACTACAATGTTCCCTTATGCATTTTTTTAAAACTTTTTTTGTTTTGCTCTTTTAATCCAGAGCCATTGAAAAACAAAACAGAAATAATCCTGGGAACAAAGAGTAGGAATCAGGACTTTCTTCTCCTTAAATGAGCTCCCTAACTCTAGTCTAAACAAAAATAAATCACACATGCTATCATATTTTGTGCATGTTTCTTCCAGTCATTCTGCACAGAGAAATATGAGAGGGTAAATGATGAGGATTTGGATGCTGCAGGGATTTAAGGTATAATTGGATCCATGGCTGCCATTCATTCTGAATAAATTTTTAGATGATCCTGTGGACTATACAGTTTTGAGTTGGTGTTGCCCAGAATTTTAAGAAATTAGAACATTGCAAAATCTGTGTGATACATGTCCACTACATTAATACTGGCTAATCAGTATGTTCTAAATGGGGAATCATTGAGCAACTAGTTTGGAAGAAAACAAAGTGACTTGGTCATATGTGCTTTGATATTTGTGATACGAAATAGATCTTTGTTAAGAAAAAAGTCTGCAAATGATACAAAAGTGTTTGAAATAATGAACAGAGAAGACAACAAGCAACTTACTACAGAGCCATATGGATCACTTGACAAATGGTAGCAAGCTAACAAAATGTGCATTTGAATAGTCAGGTATGGAGTCCTACATCCAGAAACAAAATAACAAAAGTGGCTGTTGGAAGGGTGATGGTGAACAATCAGCTGAATCCAGGAGTTCCTAAATAATTAGTGAAAAGGACTAATACAAATGTGGCTGTGTAAACAGAAAGCATAGAAGAGAGGAAAGATGTATTGCAGTAGTCAGGATGTTGTATAATTTCTGCATTATTATTATTATTATTATTATTATTA